>NC_012878.2:43571046-43713146 GCF_000003195.3 Sorghum bicolor
GTTGTGTTTGGTTCCCCGTTACATGTTGCCATGCCCAACTCACAGCATGCCATGAAAATGCGGTTGTTTGGTTCAGTCTTCACGAGCGACAGCTATTAGTTTTCCCCGTTCAAAACTGTGGTGCATTTGCGAGCCACATCTTTAGAGCACCAGAGCACTCACAGTGCAAGACTCTATCACGGAGTCGAAGATAAATAATATATAATTAATTATCTTAGACTTTATGATAGAGTCTTATATTACGAGTGTTCTTAGGGCACTCACAATGCAGACTCTATCATAGAGTCTAAAGTTATTTATTACCTCGAACAATTTGGACTTGGAGTCTAAATAAGACTTGGAGTCTTATTTTTTCTACCTTTTTCTTCAATCAATATGCTGCCACATCAGCAAAATATCATAAATAGTATGTAACTAATTGTCTTGGACTCTGTGATAGAGTCTTGCATTGTGAGTGCCCTTATAGAGTCTGCATTATGAGTGTTTTTAGACGTCACGGCGTAGCTGCGCATGGCAGCATTATGTGGCCGGTAGCTAAACATGCACTATACGGAAAGTTACAGAATAAGTTAGTGAGGACTCGTGTTTTGGGTTGGGAGAAATAAAAAAAATGACCTATAGTGACCAAAATTTTCATTTGCCATTTTTCTTGCTACGAGGGAATATGTAATGCTAAGACTAGTAATATCGAAATGAGAATGAATAGTCCATCGGTATATTATACGGAATAAGTTTGTGAGGACTCAGTGTTTTGGGCGGGGAGTAAAACAGGATGACCTAGTGACCAAACTTTTCATTGCCATTTTTCCCGCTAGGAAGGAAAAATGTTATGCTGAGACTAGTACGATCGAAAGGAGAATGAATTGTTTTATCGGTATATGAAAAAGTGGATGGAAAAACGCCCCCTAAAATCACAACCAAAAAAATTTACTTAATATATAATTTAATAATCTATATTTATATTAGAAAGATATAATAAAAAGTTCCTGTCATAGGCATTTTTTAGTATCTTCTAGACAAATCACACAAAACACAATTAGGATACAAGTATTTTGATCCATTTAAACCTGCTTCCCTATCATATTAGAATACGTCTCATGAAATTTAATTTTACTGCATATGTACTCACATTTTATATATTTTATATTTAATTTTACTGTTTCCCTTAGGGCACTCTCAATGCATAAATCATTATAATTTCTATAGACATTTATTGTAGTGCTACCTAAGAATTTTGCTGATGTGGCAAGATAGTTATTGAAGAGAGAGAACAAAAATCATAGAAATCAGGTCTAAGTTATAAACCATATCTACACGAGATCCAAGACATGAAGTGATATAATTGGTTGAGAATGGAGAGAGAATAAATGTGATTGGATAAAAGATTATTCTATAGAAACTATCCACTGTGACTATAGTTTCTATATATAGTGTCTATAGAAATTAATTAGGTATAGAAACCACATGTAATCTATAGCATTGAGACTATCCTATACCTACGCACGTTATACCTCACAATAAGCACCTTCCAAAAACTAAGAGCCTGTTTGGATCCAATTTTTTTGGATTCGGACACTGTAACGCTTTCGTTTGTATTTGACAAATATTGTCCAACCATGACTTATGACTTAACTAAGATCAAAAGATTCGTCTCGTGAATTATAGACAAACTATGTAATTAATTATTTTGTATCTATATTTAATGCTCCGTATATGTGCCATAAGATTCGATGTTGTCGAGGGTATCGGTAAAGGGTATCCTAACTGATGCACATAACGAGATTACCCGTGCACAGATCGAGACCCTCAACTCGACGTTCTAATAAGCCGTGCGGTCATTGACGGTCGCAGCCTCGAAGACGGAAAAGACGTCGAGCAAACCGCCCAGGGGTCGAGCGCTAACTACCGTCGAATACGGAAATGGGCTCGAGCGAATCGGAAGGCGTCGAGCACAAGGACACTGTCCGCCGCCTGACGCGCGCACGAGAGCCAGGGCATTTAATGCGCCTGGCGCTCTACCACCTAACACGCTGGTCACGGGAAGCGTGATAGGGAACAAGCACCCGTTCCATCGTTCTTTTTGCAGCTTTCCCCACCGAACGACTCAGAGCGTACCAGGACGCGGAAAGCAGGGATGGAGCGTCTAATCGGGACCCCTTCGAGACACCCAAGGTCAACGCTTTGGACAACAAGGCATCACACGGCGTCTAACCCTCGACCAGGCATGATTCCTTCCTAGGGAAGAGTTGGGCGTCGACTGACAACACCGCAGCCACTCCGCCGGATCTGCCGCTATACCGTACAGGCATGCGACCGGTGAACCAGCCCGAGACGGCGCGCAGAATAGGATGCAGGGGCACGCGTAATCATCATCAGGCTACCAAGACGGGACGGCTCGAGACCACGCCAGTACGGAGGCCTCGAGTAGGTCAGCGCGCCATGCCTCTATCGACCCCTACTCTGACGCCTATACATGTACCCTAGGTTTCTCCTTAGAGCTATAAAAGGGGAGACCCGGGAATAGACAGACATCACGACCACGCAACACTACATCCATACGCAGTAGAACTCCCACATTCCATCTCACTCCATACCACGCTTGTATTCGCCCCTGTACAAGCACTTAGGTGCAAAATAATACAAACTCTCCCCCCGCTGGATGTAGGGCCTTCTCTTGCCCGAACCAGGATAAATCTTTGTGTGTCTTTTTGCATCACCATATGGGAAAGAGAGCACGCATACAAATTTACCCGTTGGTGTGACCCCCGTGGGGAAAACACCGACAGTTGGCGCGCCAGGTAGGGGTCCTGCGTGTTTTTCATCGATTTCCCACTCCTTTCCAGATGGCCACTCTCGCCTCGCCGATTCTGCGCTCCACGGTGATTTGGTTTGGAAGCCTTGAGTTCATGTCGACTGGCTCCGGCTATGACATGATCTTTCTCTCGATCAAAGGACCGGGAGGAGCCCGCGTTGCGCCAGCGCGAACGAGGGCCCCGAGACGCCCTCGGCATCACGCCTCCCCGCCCAAGAAGAGGCGTGGGCAGCACCATCGTCACCTTTCTGCCTCATCACGACCGGCAGTCCGTGTTAGGCAGGAGGTGGCACAGGAGCCGGCCGCGCCGCGTGCCGGAACCGTGGGCATGCCGGCCCGACATCATACGACAACAAGAGGTGACGAGCCCCGGGCGCTCTCCCCCACCGCTAGGTTGCTTCCACATGGGTTGTTCACCCCAAGAAGGGCATTGCCATTCGGGTTGGACAACGCCGCGACGTCGCTCGCCAGGGCGATATGCCCAAACGCCCGAACATACGTGGAAAGACCAATGGTCCTCCCACGTGACTCTGAAGCACGGCCGCCGACGTCCGAGCTACCGGACCTCTCCCGGGTACGAGGCCTCCGCCGCCTAGGCCCTAGACGATACACGATCACCTCGCTCAGGCAGCGGCTGCTGGAGGAAGGACGTGGATGTTACTACGCCGCCGAGCCGGACTCCGACTCCGAGACTGATAGCTACGACCCTACAAGGGAATGCTATCACATCGATGGGGCGGTAGAAACTACCGACGAGACGCAGGATGCGGTTGTCGGCGGTCGAGCCCCTGCGGCAAGAGAAGGTCCCAGGACGCCTGGGAACGACGGACAGGTCGACCCGCTTCCACAGGAAGACAGGGCCGCGCAACTTGCGCAGTTACGAGAGCTCAAGACCAAGCTTGATGAAGATCGGGAGCGCCTCGTCCTGCTCGAGCAAATCCTCGAGCAAGACTTGCCATACCCGCCCGGTGGAAGTGTCCGCAGACGCGCTCGAGAGGTACACCGACAAATCGTCGGAGACGCAGAGCCAGAGCAGCCTGTCAGCCGTTTCCCTCGAGCAGGCCAGAATGTAGTGGCAGCGACAATGCGGCTGCGCAACATGCCAGAGCCATCGAACTCCCAAGCTCGACGTATTCGAGACGAGGTACAGACTCTGCTCCAGGTGGCGGCAGTTCAAGAAGCCGAAAGCTCGGCTTCTCGATGACGAGGAGCTGCCACTGAAAAGCGCGATGAACCACCCCAAAACGAAAAGGAGGCATCAGTCCATCAACTGCCACCCCCTCGAGGAAGAAAGACCATGCTCGTTCTCCCCATCGACGATCAGCGTCGACACGACGCACGGCACGACATCGAAGAGAATTGACGCCGCCGGCATGGGGACGCGGAGGAGCGCGGTTACAGCGCACATCGTGGTGGGAGGTACGACAGCGACGAGGATCGGATGGCCCCTGAGCCACCAGGCCCACGGGTGTTCAGCAGGGCAATCCGCAGCACGCCACTGCCCAGTCCGTTCCGACCCCCAACCAGCATCGCGAAATACAATGGTGAAACCAAACCAGAACTGTGGCTGGCAGACTTTAGGTTAGCTTGTCAGCTGGGAGGCGCTCGAGGAGACGATCGAGCCATCATCAGACAGCTACCGCTTTTCCTCTCTGATACCGCCCGACGGTGGCTCGAGGAACTTCCAGCTAATCAGATCCATGACTGGGTCGATTTAGTTAGAGTCTTCGAGGGTAATTTCAAAGGGACCTACATACGGCCCGGGAACTCGTGGGACCTCAGCAAGTGCAAGCAGAAGTCAGGAGAAACTCTTCGAGAGTATGCTCGACGCTTCTCGAAGCAGCGCACCGAGCTGCCACATATCCCTGACCACGACGTCATCCTGGCATTTGTCTCTGGTACCACCAGTCGAGACCTGGTACGGGAATTGGGCCGGAATCGCCCTCAAACCGTCGATGAGCTGATGGACGTAGTGGCAAACTACGCAGCAGGCGAGGAAGCAGTCGGTGCCTTCTTTAGCTGTGAAGGAAGGAAAGGCAAGCAGCCTACCGATGAAGACAGGACCCCCAGTCGAGGGCCCAAGAAGAACAAGAAGAAGGAGAAAGCGCGGCAGTTCCAGCGAGAAGACTTCAACGACAATCTTGTCGCCGCGATGGAACGCAAGAAACCTCAAGGTCCTCCAGATGGAGGCGTCTTCGACAAAATGCTAGAAGAATCATGCCCTTACCATAAGGGAGGCGCCAACCACAAGCTCAAGGACTGTCGTATGCCAAAAAATCATTTCGACGGTCTGGGGTTCAAAAAGGACGCGCGTGACGACTCAAAGAAGGAGAAGGGCGGCGACAAGGAGGACAACAAAGATGACGACGGCTTCCCAGCCGTCCACGACAGCTACATGATCTATGGAGGACCTCGACGCAGTTAACCACAAGGCAACGCAAAAGGGAACGACGTGAGGTCTTCGCGGCAAGAATGGCGGTGCCCCAGTACCTCAGCTGGTCAAGCACTCCCATCACTTTCGATCGAGAGGACCACCCAGACAGGGTGGTTGCCCCGGGCGTCTACCTGCTCGTCGTCGACCCCATCATCGTCAACACCCGGCTCTCGAAGGTGTTGATGGATGGCGGCAGCAGCCTCAACATCATCTACCTCGAGACCCTCGACCTCCTAGGCATCGACAGGGGGCGGCTCCAACCAAGCGCCGGCGGCTTCCATGGCATCGTGCCAGGAAAGAAGGCTCTACCGGTGGGTCGAATCGACCTCCCGGTTTGTTTTGGTACGGCGGCCAACTTCAGAAAGGAGACCCTCACCTTTGAGGTGGTAGGATTCCGGGGCACGTACCACACCATCATCGGGTGCCCAGGCTCCGCCAAGTTCATGGCTATACCCCACTACACCTACTTGAAGGTGAAGATGCCCGGTCCCAAAGGCGTCATCACCATCAGCTCCTCCTTCGAGCACGCTTACGAGTGCGACGTCGAGTGCGTTGAGTACGGGGAGGCGGTCGAAAACTCCACCGAGCTCGTCGCGAAGCTCGAGGCCCTTGCCGCTGAGGCTCCAGAGCCCAAGCGCCACGCGGGCAGCTTCGAGCCAGCTGAAGGAACCAAGAAGATCCCGCTCGACCCTGACAACTCCGACGGCAAGGTGCTGACGATCAGTGCCGACCTCGATCCCAAATAGGAAGCTGTGCTCGTCGACTTTCTCCGTGCGAACGCCGACATATTTGCATGGAGTCCCTCGGACATGCCAGGCATACCGAGGGAAGTCGCCGAGCACTCCTTGGAAATTCGAGCCGGTTCCAAGCCAGTGAAGCAACGGTTGCGCCGATTCGATGAGGAGAAGCGCAAGATCATTGGCGAGGAGATCCACAAGCTTTTGACGGCCGGATTCATCAAGGAAGTTCATCATCCCGACTGGTTAGCAAACCCTGTACTAGTTAAGAAAAAGAATGGGAAAATGAGGATGTGTGTCGATTATACGAGTTTAAATAAAGCATGTCCGAAAGTTCCTTTTCCTTTACCACGTATTGACCAAATTGTTGATTCTACTACGGGATGTGAAACCCTTTCTTTCCTTGATGCATATTCTGGTTACCACCAAATAAAAATGAAAGAGTCCGACTAGCTCGTGACATCTTTTATCACACCTTTTGGGATGTATTGTTATGTAACCATGCCGTTTGGGCTTCGAAACGCGGGAGCTACCTATCAACGTTGCATGCTCCATGTGTTTGGCAAGCACATAGGGTCAACGGTCGAGGCCTATGTCGACGACATCGTCGTCAAATCAAAGCAGCGAGGAGACCTGATCCAAGATCTCGAGATCGCTTTCAGCTGCTTACGCGCCAACCAGATCAAGCTCAATCCCGAGAAATGCGTTTTCAGCGTGCCTCGAGGTATGCTCCTGGGTTACATTGTTTCCCAGCATGGCATCGAGGCCAACCCCGAGAAAGTCTCGGCCATCACAAGAATGGGGCCGATCCGAGACATCAAGGGTGTGCAGAGAGTCACGGGATGCCTAGCGGCGCTGAGCCGTTTCGTCTCGAGGTTAGGATAAAAGGCGTTACCATTATATCGGCTCCTGAAGAAAGTCGATCGTTTCTCTTGGACTCCCGAGGCCGAGGAAGCCCTCGAAAACTTGAAGAAAACGCTGACTTCAGCACCGGTCCTGGTCCTGCCTCAACCTGCAGAACCACTGCTCCTTTACGTTGCCTCGACGACTCAGGTCGTCAGTGCAGCTGTGGTTGTGGAAAGGCAGGAGGAGGGGCATGCGTTGCCAGTCCAGAGACCGGTCTATTTCGTCAGCGAGGTGCTCTCGGAGACCAAGACACGTTACCCTCAAATCCAGAAGCTAATATACGCCGTAATCCTCGCCCGACGCAAGCTGCAACACTATTTCCTCAGCCACCCCATCACGGTGGTCTCGTCCTTCCCCTTGGGCGAGATAATCGAAAATAGAGAGGCCACGGGAAGAATAGCCAAATGGTCAGTCGAGCTCATGAGTGAGACTCTCACTTATGCGCCCCGTAAGGCTATCAAGTCACAGGCCCTGGTGGATTTCATCGCGGAATGGACGGACTCCCAGCTCCCCCCAACTCAGGTTCAGTCGGAGCTGTGGACGATGTACTTCGACGGGTCTCTCATGAAGACGGGGGCTGGGGCCGGCTTGTTGTTCATCTCGCCCTTGGGCGTTCATATGAGGTATGTCATCAGGATTCACTTTGCTGCATCCAACAACGTCGCAGAGTATGAGGCCCTCGTCAACGGTCTCAAGATCGCCATCGAGCTAGGAGTCCGACGCCTTGACGTTCGAGGCGACTCCCAACTCATCATCGACCAAGTGATGAAGACCTCAAGCTGTGTGGGGGTATAAACCCCTATACCCTCATGGGCCTATATGGGCCGCACCATCAGAGGTGGCTCGGCCCACAAGATGAAGACGTGCGGCGCACGACTGGTCGGCGTGCACCGCAAGGCTACAAGATTTTGTACCAAATATGATACTTTGCTTGTAACTCTGTCCCTTCAGGATATATAAGGAGGGGCAGGGGTCCCCTAGAGGACAGGTCATATACATCAGATTCTCTCAGCACAAATCAATACAACCAGACGCAGGACGTAGGTATTACGCCAACTCGGCGGCCGAACCTGGATAAAAAGCTTGTCCGTGTCTTGCGTCACCATCGAGTTCGTAGTTTGCGCACCGTCTACCGATAAACTACTACCGTGGGTATACCCCAAGGTAGACTGCCGACTAGCTTTTGTCGACAGTGGCGCGCCAGGTAGGGGGTGTGCGTACAACTTCTTCGACGAACGAGATGGGCATCATCCCCGACTTCGTGGCCATGGCGGGCGACTTCACGTTCACCGTCAGCTTCAACAGCTTCACCGCCACGACCACGGAGGAGGTGTAGATCCGATCTGCGCCAACCACTTCTTCATCGACGTCGGCGACGGCTTCAACCACGTTGGCTACGACTCCAACTACTCCAGCAACGTCTCCGACCACGCCGACAACGCGTCGCACGCTTCCCTGCTACAAAGGGAGGCAGATCGACGACACCGACCTGCTCCGGCTATCAACCAAGTTGTTTGGCCTACTTGCTCTGACCACGAGTCGCAATAATAATCACCGCGAAGAACGGCGCTACGACAACCGCGACCACCGTCACGACAACAAGTCCAAAAGCTCGAGGGCCAGACAATTTTATCGTCACCGACCAGACTTTCGTCCAAAGATAAGTGCACTTCTAATATTTTATTTATTTTTGGCATAATATTTTTTATTATCCTTCAAAAACAACTTTTTGTTTAGCCACACTAGTTTTTTCTCCTACACGAGCTTTCCAGAGCCGGTACTGTCTCCGACTCCTCCCTACACGTGCACGAGATCCGCCCTCTGCGTTCCGGGTGGTCGGCAGTAGCTCTCTGGCGAGGCTGACAATCCCACGCGTGTCTAGGTTCCGCACCTCATGCTGATTGTTGGCTAGACCAGAGCTGGTACAAGCTCTAGGATGAATTAACTACTTGTGCTAATTTTATAACAAAAAATCTAAAACTTATCTCAGTACTGATTTTTATCTAAAGTTTATTTATACATCATGTACTACCTATTCTTTATATTTATTTTTCAGGGGTTTGGCCCAGTCAACAAGCTACGCTCGGGGACTCGTCGACTATTCCCTACGCTGTGCCCGGGGACTGCTCCGACCACCGAGCACGTTTACGTTCCCAACCACGCTCGGGGACTTGTCGACTACTCTCTATGCTGTGCTCGAAGACTGTGCCGACCACCGAGCACGTTTACGTTCCCAACCACGCTCGGGGACTTGTCCACCGGTCCCTACGCCGTGCTCGGGGACTGTGCCGACCACCGAGCACTATACGCTCGGGGACTGGTCGACCAGCTCACCAATTTATGAACTTGGGGACTGCACCGACCACAGAGCAATTGATGCTCGGGGACTGGTCGCCCAATCCATCAGCTCGGAACTTCAAGGACTGCACCGACCACCGAGCACTCGACGCTCGGGGACTGGTCGCCCAGTCTATTAGCTCGGAGCTTCAAGGACTGCACCGACCACCGAGCACTCGACGCTCGGGGACTGGTCGATTAGTCTATTCAATTGCAGACGGACTGGTAAATTCAATTTTTTAGACCTTGCTACAAGGCTCATACTTCGCCTTCCAGCAAGCTCGGGGACTACATCGGTACGATGCATCTGGCGATGCATCTCAGTTTCAGAATTTCTTTGAGGACTTTTCTTTTGACCCTGGCACCACGTGCCTACGTCACCTACTACCAGGCTCGGGGACTAAGTGGGCACACTTCACCTTGCGGTGAATATGCTTGCTTTTTGAAAGACTATACTTTTCAGAAAAGTAAAGTGGGCACACTTCACCAGGAAAGAAATCTTTTTTGATTAAGAGCACCATGCATTCTTCGAACAACCTGCTTCTTCGATGTCAATGTTGATCAACTGTCTTTTGAGTTGGTCAGAATACCGTTGCAACTGTTTGGGCGACTTTCCTACTTATTGAAGACGTCAAGCCTCACTGATCGAAGAAGCTCAAGACGGCGTGTCACATCATAATACATGGTGCTCGGGGACTAGCTGTGGGGGTATAAACCCCTATACCCTCATGGGCCTATATGGGCCGCACCATCAGAGGTGGCTCGGCCCACAAGATGAAGACGTGCGGCGCACGACTGGTCGGCGTGCACCGCAAGGCTACAAGATTTTGTACCAAATATGATACTTTGCTTGTAACTCTGTCCCTTCAGGATATATAAGGAGGGGCAGGGGTCCCCTAGAGGACAGGTCATATACATCAGATTCTCTCAGCACAAATCAATACAACCAGACGCAGGACGTAGGTATTACGCCAACTCGGCGGCCGAACCTGGATAAAAAGCTTGTCCGTGTCTTGCGTCACCATCGAGTTCGTAGTTTGCGCACCGTCTACCGATAAACTACTACCGTGGGTATACCCCAAGGTAGACTGCCGACTAGCTTTCGTCGACAAGCTGCCACGACCCGAAAATGGAGGCGTACTGCAAGGAAGTCCGTCGACTCGAGGACAAATTCCATGGCCTCGAGCTCATCCACGTCGCCCGACGCTACAACGAGGCAGCCGACGAACTCGCCAAGATCGCGTCGACCCGAGGCACGGTACCACCTGACCCGTTCTCGAGAGATCTCCACGAACCATCCGTCGACTTGGGCTCGGGGGCTGGCGTCGATGCCGCTCCTGCCCAGCAAACCAACACCGTCGACGCACTATTGATGACGGCTGAGGTGATGGAGGCAGAACAGCGGCCCGGTCGACCGTTCGACTGGCGCACGCCGTTCCTCGACTGCCTAATCCGCTGCGAGCTGCCAGAAGTTTGATCTGAGGCCCGCCGTGTCGCGCGACGGGCCAAGTCATATGTGATCTACGGCGAGGACAACGAGCTATATCGGCGAAGCCCGACGGGGGTCTTGCAGCGTTGCATTACCGTGGAAGAAGGCCGGAAACTCCTCGAAGACCTACTCTCGGGGGCTTGTGGCCACCATGCTGCTCCTCGGACCCTTGTAGGGAACGCCTTCCGACAAGGCTTCTATTGGCCAACGGCCGTAGCTGATGCCATCGAGCTCGTACGCTCATGCCACGGGTGCCAGTTCTACGCTAAACAGACGCATGTGCCTGCCCACGCTCTCCAGATGATCCCCATCACATGGCCGTTTGCGGTATGGGGGCTCGACTTAGTAGGGCCTCTACAAAAGGCAAAAGGAGGGTACACCCACTTGCTGGTGGCTATCGACAAGTTCTCCAAATGGATCGAGGCTCGACCCATCACCAACATCCGCTCCGAACAGGCCGTCCTTTTCTTCACCGACATTATCCACCGGTTTGGGATCCCCAATGTCATCATCACCGACAACGACACTCAGTTCACGGGCAAGAAGTTCTTGGACTTCTGCGATCAGCATCACATCCATGTGAACTGGTCCGCAGTGGCCCATCCTCGAACTAACGGCCAGGTTGAGCGTGCCAACGGCATGATTTTGCAGGGGCTCAAACCGAGGATCTACAATCGCTTGAAAAAATTCGGCAAGAAGTGGGTCGAGGAGCTCTCCTCGGTCCTATGGAGCCTAAGGACGACGCCAAGCAGGGCCACGAAATACACACTATTCTTCATGGTCTACGGCTCTGAGGCTGTCCTCCCAACAGACCTCGAGTATGGGTCCCCTTGACTCAAAGCGTACAACGAACAATCAAATAAAGAATATCAAGAAAACGCGGTCGACCAACTCGAAGAAGCTCGAGACATGGCCCTCATTAACTCTGCTAGATACCAGCAGAAGCTTCGATGCTACCACGACAAGCACGTGCGTAGGAGGGACTTGAACGTGGGAGACCTCGTTTTACGACGGCGACAAAGCAACCAAGGATGCCACAAGCTGACCCCACCATGGGAGGGCCCATACATGGTGGCCGAGGTCTTGAAGCCAGGGACATACAAGCTTGCGGACGAAAAGGGGGCGGTCTTCACCAACGCATGGAACATCGAACAGCTACGTCGATTCTACCCCTAGAATTTCAAAGCCTTATGTTCCTACGTACGCTTTGTACCAAGGCCTTGTAAATGAATGTACGAATAAAGGAAGTCTTTCCCTCGAGCAATTTACTTTTCCACAAGTCTCAACGATAGAAGGGAGTATCGACTACGACCTATCATAGTCGACACTCCCTCGGGGGCTAGCAAGGGGGGCGACCCCCCCAAGTGTCGAAAAAATCTAGCAGTCTTTTCGTTCCTATCGGTAAACTCACACGGTTGAGTAGTAAAGGGACCTCGAGCCCCTTAAGAGCCAAGAAACGACGAGCCTAAGAACTCCTACGCCCCCGGGCTATGGAAACTCTACTCGCCTCCTCACCCTTAAGGCAATCGAGACCGCCTCGAACAAAAGACCAAGTGAGAAAAAACAAACATAGGCGCAAAAAGGAATAAAAATAAGCCTCGAGAGAAAAGACAGACAAACATATAACAACCATCTTAAAGATACTGTGCCACTTGAAAATAGGATTAACAAAGTACTATACAAGGGGCCCCAGGCACCCTGAGCAGGCTCGCAGGCCTTAGTCCACAGCACGGTCCTCACCACCCTCGCCTGCGCCCGAGCTAGTCTCAGGGGGAAGCACCTCAGGCTCAAACAGCTTGGCCAGCCTCTCTCCAGGAACCTCCGTGTCGTCGATCAAGGCGTGGAGCCTCTCTTCGTTCTCCGCGTCGGTCTTAGAGATGTCGGTGACGAAGCCGTGGGACACCACCTCCATGTCGTAGGAAAAGCCTGAGCAGACAACTGCCATTGCCCGCTTCACCCCGATGTGGAGGGCATCCCGCGCCCGATCTCTCAGCGTCGCGCCTAAGTAGCACAGCTGGTCGACCAGTGCGTCGCCTCGAGCGTCCTCCTTCGACTCGTCCATGGGCTCGATCTCCCAAGAGGTCGAGAGATCGCTTATCGCCGTCCGCACTCGACAGTTCAAAGCAACCTCCACCTCGAGCTGGGACTTAGCATTGCGGGCCTCGACTTGGGCAGCCAAGAGTTCGTCCTTAAGCCCTGTGAATGCCAATCCAAAAAACTTTAGAAAAAACCAAGCACACCTCGAAAAGGAAATCCGACAATAGAAACGTACCACGGATGCTCTCCTCTAGGGCCGTGTTCTCGCCGACTAATCTGGTGTTGGCCCTCTCAATCTCTTTGTTGGAGCATGCCAGCTCTGTGTTGGCAACGCGGAGATCCTCGATCGCCTTGCCAGCCTGAGCAATGGCCCCACTCTTCTCCAACAGCTCTCCCTTCAGACGTTCGACGTCGTCAGAGAGCCTGCGGGATCGAACCCGCTTCGCCTCGAGGTCTTCAAGGGCCTTCTTCTTGGTTTCCTCCGCGGCGCTCCTGGCGATCTCGCCGTTCACGTGCTCCACCTTCATCCTCTAGAAGGATTCTCGAAGGGAGTCCAGGTCAGTCTTGAGGAGGCCCTTCTCCTTGTCCAAATTAGCAATGATGTTTTTGTAGTACAGGGCCTCCTCCTGGGCTTTGGCCGCGGCCTCCTCGACCGTCAGAGCCCGCTCCCGCAGCAGCGTCGTCTCCTCCACCGCCTTCCTTGAGGCCTCTTGAGCTTCGACCAAGGCAGCCTCCCTCACCTTCTTCTCCTCCTCGAGCGCTATGAGATCTTTATAAGCCTTAAGGAGTTTTTCCTGCGACTCGAGGATCTGGTCCTTGAGGACGGGGAGCTGCTCCCAGCCGCCTCTTGTGGCGTGAATGAAGCTCGACTTGATGCGGGAGGTCTCTTTCATGTCCTGCGAACCGGTGGTCAAACGGATTAGAGCACAAAACCGATGGATCTATTAGGATTAGGGACCGAAAAATACTTACGAAGTAGGCCGGCCCGAGCCCGTTGTTGATGACGTCCGACAGGAGCCCCACCACATGCTTCATCCAAAGGCGGAGCTCCTCAACGTGTTCCCATTTCTCCGCCTCTTTCCTATCGTCCAGGAAGATGTTGGGCTCAGACGGGTCGGTGGAAGCCCGGATGCGGATCCGATCGGGGCACCAGTTCTCCATCTCCCGGTCGGCCCGCGCCTTGACGCCACGAATAAGGTCCTCGACGGCCTCGAGGGACCCCCCATGGCGCAGGAACAAGTCGACGAGGGAAGGGAACCGCCCGTCGTCGTCCACCGTCTTCCAGGTACCGTCTTGGCTACCCGACGTCCCAACCTCATCCTCCTCTGCAGGGATGCGGTCCTCCCACGCCCGGCGCTCCCGGAGGAACCCTGGGGCGATCCCGTCCATACGGTAGATCGTCCTCCTGATCTCGGACTCGGGGTTGGCAGGGGTATGCATCATGCAGGCAAGCGCTACCACACCGTCCGCTCGCCCCCGCTCTACCGGGATCGCGGCGGGCGCCCCAGGGCGGAGCCACGTCGGGGTTGGAGGACCAACAACCGGTAAATCCTCCTCCTAGTCTCCGGGTTCTTGCGGCGCCGGTAGTACAGGTTGAGGCAGACTATGAGGAGGGGGCTCAAGCAGTTGCTGCTGCAGCCGCTGTGACTCCTCCTGCTGCTGCTGTTGCTCCTCGAGCTCCTGCGGCTGCCGCCTTGCCTCACGCTCCCGCTCCTCGTTCTCCTCCTTTTTCTTCTGCTCCTCGAGGGCACGAAGACCGGCGGGCTAGGGAGTCCGTCCCACGACGAGGGAGGTCGACGCCTCCTCATCCATAGGGCGGGCATCCTTCAACGTCTCGTTGCCGCCAGACGTGTCGCTGATGGTAATAGGGTCCCCCTCGAACCGCGATCGGGGAGGCTCGGGGGCTCCCTCTTGCCCTTGAGTCTGGGGCACCTCGGTCCGTGTCGGCGGCGACGGGGCAGACTCGGGATGAGGCGGGGCACTCTCAGCGTCGGCCGGAGGTCGGGAGTCAGAGGAGCCTGTATAACAGAGAATAAAGGCCGGTCACTATGATGACCAGCGGAAGAACAACTCAAGTCCCAGAAGTAAGCTACCAACCTGGCTCTTTGGAGGCTGCTCCCATTTTGAGCTTCTTCGCCATCGAAGGCTGGGCCTGCTCGAGCGTCCTTTTCAACCTAAGGAAGGAAGAACGGGCGTAAAGAGGACTGCTACATGAGAAAACACAAAAAACCACGGAGAATAACAAACGTCGAAGAGCTTACCCCACGGGAAGAATGGCACGCCTGCCGGTACCCCGACCAGTGGGCCTCGAGCCACCCCGCGTCAAGGTCCCAGGCCCCTCAAGGACAGGCGTTGGCCTTGGCCCAGCAACTTCCGCTTGGTAGGCACCGGGACTGGCGCTGCTACGGCCAGTCTCTCCTTTCTCGGAGGCCGCGGCGCGACCGTGAGTCAATGGCCCCGTCGCCTGGGGCCTAGCATGACTACCCGTCCTGGGCGCAGGGGGAGGACGCGGGGCGACCTGACCAGTCGCGGGCACAGGGGGGTGTCGGCGTGAGGGCGGTGAGATCCGCCCGGTCCCTCCTTTGGTGCTTCCACCCGTGGGGCGTCGACGTCGCCTCAAGGCGGACCCTCGAGGATCCGGTCGAGGCGAGACGCCATCCCCTCGGAGTCGTCGCTGTCCTCATCACCATCTCCACCATCATCGTTGCTGGGGGATTCTTCTTCAGGCTCCCCCCTCTGCCTGGATTTAGCTCGACGCGCGTCTAGCGCTTGGCGGTCGAGGTTCCTCTTCTTTTCTCCTTTCTTCTTAGAGTCCTTGGCGGACTTCAGTTTCTCGGCGGACTGGCGCCGTTTGTCACGGTCGACCTCGTCCTCCTTTACTGGAGGCCTCGAGGACCGGACATCAATCCGTCCCTGCCAGAACAGAGGTAGACTTAGAAAAAGCGAAGAAAGAAACCCAGAATCGAAGCTGTGCACGAGAAGAGAGCAGACCAGATCGATCGAACCCGCATCAGGCCTCATGGGGAAGCCGTTAACGTGCTCTGGCTTAAAGTCACCAGCAATTGCGGCCCTGACCCGGGCCGCGACTTCGTCGTTCGCCGGAGCCTCGTTGGACATCCGGCACGCCTCGAGGTCCCGAGATGAAACACCAGGGCCCATCTCGTCCATCCTCAACGGTCGAGACATCAATGGGAGAACTCTCCGGTGATGGACGGCCGAGAGGACGAGAGCGGCAGTCAAGCCCTCCAAGCGAAGCTTCTTCAGGGCGTCGAGGAGGGGGTCGAGCCGCGATTGATGAGCTTAGACGATGCCGTATGTCCAGTCCGCTGGACGCTCCGTGATCAGGTGACCGGAGTAAGCAGGCAGGAGGTTGTCGTCGTTCCGCAGATAAAACCACTGGGAGTCCTAGCCGACGTGGTTAGTCGACAACCCCACTGGGATGTACTCACACGGCCTGTCCGTCTTCCCCGTCTTCTGCATGAGATTGAGGCATCCCGCCCGCACGGGCTTCCTCACGCCTGTGGTTCCGGTGGGGGCGTTGAAAAGCTCGCCCCTGTAGAGGTGGAGCCACAGCTCCCAGTGGGGCATCATCCCCAGGTAACCCTCGCACACCGCGGCGAAGATCGCCGCGAAAAGTGATGGCGTTCGGGGAGAAGTGCTGGAGCTCCACCCCATAGTGGAGGCAGAGTGCTCGCATGAAGCGACTCGGAGGAGCACCCAAGCCGTGGTGGTGGAATTTGGCGAATGACACCACGTAGCCCTCGGGCGGCCGGGGCTCCCTGTGGTCCGCCGGCGGCGCGATCCACTCTGGCGATGATAGCGAGGTGCGGCGGCGTAGGAGTCCCTCTGTCTCAAGCTCCAGCAACCGGCGCTCCATCATCGACGACGGGCGCCAATCGTCGGCGGCGACGAGTCTCACAAGCATCTTGGCTGGAAGGACGGAGGATCCGCTACCGCTCGAGGGGGTGCGCGCGCGCGTGAGATGGCAAGGGAACTCAGGCAGCAAGAGAGCAAAGGCAATAATGTGGAAGGTGGAAGGAAGAACGGCGGCGGCGCCACGGCGTATTTATAGGCAGCAGTCCACCAACGGGCAGATCCGATAAATGAGATAACTCCCCCCATAAATGCGCCGTCTAACGGTCCTTTCCCTCCTCACAGGTGGGGCACTCCGAATTCCACGCCAACGCAGTGTCGTAACGTCTCTCACCTAAAAAGGCGCGCCCAACGGGCAAGAAGGCGAACCGCCCACGGTCTTTTCCTTCCCTTGTAAGCCAAGGAGTGTGCCCATGAAAGCCTCGAGAGGTCGTAGGCTGGCCCACCGAAAGGGTTCGACAGCCGATCTCGAGCACCAGAGTCAGGGATCCCCAGCGAGTGGTCGAAGATCGAGGCCCACCTCGAAGACTTGCTGGGGATGTCCAAGGTAAGGGTCGAGACAGTCGAGAGGAATCCCCCCGACGGGAGGCATCGAGCCGCTGGACTCTATCGGATGAGACCAGTATCCCTGACCACGTCGACCCTGCTTCATGAGAACGCCTCCGGGCTACAGCTGACCCCCTCGAAAGGGGCACAGGTTCTCACTTGGATTACCCGCTAGGAACTCGACTTGGGGGTGGAAGACGCTCGATCTATCGAGAGTACGTCGAAACCCCCGCACGAAACAAGCCAATCAGGACCTTCCACCACCAGTGTCGATAGCATTTCTGAGAATTAGGCAATATAACCCTCGAAGGAGTCAAAAACTCCTCCAAGGGTTCGGGGCTACCCCCGCGGGGTCGCTCGCGCCCCCCCACGGAAATTCGACCGCAAAATCAAGCCTCCACTCAAGCGCCAGCGCTCGAATAGGGACTCGGGGGCTACTGTCGAGGGTATCAGTAAG
Organism: Sorghum bicolor; assembly: GCF_000003195.3. Lineage (NCBI taxonomy): Eukaryota > Viridiplantae > Streptophyta > Magnoliopsida > Poales > Poaceae > Sorghum > Sorghum bicolor. The sequence goes on from NC_012878.2 coordinate 43,588,675, forward strand.
GGGTACCCTAACTGATGCACATAACGAGATTACCCGTGCACAGATCGAGGCCCTCAACTCGACATTCTAATAAGCCGTGCGGTCATTGACGGTCGCAGCCTCGAAGACGGAAAAGACGTCGAGCGAACCGCCCAGGGGTCGAGCGCTAACTACCGTCGAATACGGAAACAGGCTTGAGCGAATCGGAAGGCGTCGAGCACAAGGACACTGTCCGCCGCCTGACGCGCGCACGAGAGCCAGGGCATTTAATGCGCCTGGCGCTCTACCACCTAACGCGCTGGTCACGGGAAGCGTGATAGGGAACAGGCACCCGTCCCATCGTTCTTTTTGCAGCTTTCCCCACCGAACGACTCAGAGCGTACCAGGACGCGGAAAGCAGGGATGGAGCGTCTAATCGGGACCCCCTCGAGACACCCAAGGTCAACGCTTTGGACAACAAGGCATCACACGGCGTCTAACCCTCGACCAGGCATGATTCCTTCCTGGGGAAGAGTTGGGCGTCGACTGACAACACCGCAGCCACTCCGCCGGATCTGCCGCTATACCGTACAGGCATGCGACCGGTGAACCAGCCCGAGACGGCGCGCAGAACAGGATGGAGGGGCACGCGTAATCATCATCAGGCTACCAAGACGGGACGGCTCGAGACCACGCCGGTACGGAGGCCTCGAGTAGGTCAGCGCGCCATGCCTCTATCGACCCCTACTCTGACGCCTATACATGTACCCTAGGTTTCTCCTTGGAGCTATAAAAGGGGAGACCCGGGAATAGACAGACATTCACGACCACGCAACACTACATCCATACGCAGTAGAACTCCCACATTCCATCTCACTCCATACCACGCTTGTATTCGCCCCTGTACAAGCACTTAGGTGCAAAATAATACAAACTCTCCCCCCGCTGGACGTAGAGCCTTCTCTTGCCCGAACCAGGATAAATCTTTGTGTGTCTTTTTGCATCACCATCTGGGAAAGGGAGCACGCATACAAATTTACTCGTTGGTGTGACCCCCCGTGGGGAAAACACCGACAGATGTGATAGGAAATCTTATAACTTTTAGAGTTTTGAAGACAAGATTCATGAGTGATATGCACCAGGCTTTAGAGACACACACACAGTCGCCTACGACGAGACAAATAACAATGTTGGATCGTCAAATGCTGAAATAAATTGGAGAAAAATAAGAGCAGCTGCATCGATGACTAATTTGAATTCATTTGGTATATCAAATCTCTTTGACCGCTCTCTCTCTCTCTATATATAGAGGGTGTTTGGGATTACTCTACAAACTCTACTCTATAAACTCTACCGTAGAACCGCTTCATAAAAAAACTATTGACTAAAAAAACTTAGAGCAGAGTAATCCCAAATACTCTCATAATTTCTAGTTCCATAAAAATCCATAAAACACAAAGAGCCAGAATTAAAGCTGGTTCCTCGGGTCTACTTATGTCAACCAGACTTACTCATTCGATCTCTCCAATACTCCAACTGATGGTCAGTTAGTAGGTGCGTGCAGGTGACACGCCTGTGGACCATATTACATTAGCTAGGGCGATGACACTGTGGTCGCTAACATTTTGTTTCCCCATCTCAACCAAGTCCATTTATTATGATGACTGATGAGCTTATTAAAATTGGCTTGCGTTCGTGGACCAGCGCGGCACGCTGGCGCCCATCAAGGGATCATTCACCTGTCAGCCCGTCCTGGCCAGTAATCAATTCCCGCAAAGACGAGCGTGAAAGGATCATCCTAGGCCTTGTTTAGTTCTAAAATTTTTTACAAAATAGGAATATAGGAATAGTAACACTTTTGTTTATATTTGACAAATATTATCCAAATATATACTAACTAGACTCAAAAAATTCATCTCATCAATTCCGATCAAACTGTGCAATTAGTTTTTTTCATCTATATTTAATACTTCATACATGCGTCTAAAGATTTGATGTGACGGGGAATCTGAAAAATTTTACAAAATTTTCTGCGAACTAAACAACGCCCTATTATTTCGTCAATGAAATGATCACTGGAGAAAGAAAAAAAGAAGAAGAGAGGCCAACGCCGATTTGCCTTGCAGCTGTGGCGAAAAGGCATGCCACGCCACGCGCGACGCGTCCAAAACCAGCAGGCAACCCCTTGTCGCCGGATGGGAGTATGTGGTAGTAGAATACTACTGGCACTGAACCTTGGGCAAATTTGACTGCATTTTCTTTGTTAGTAAAATAAAGACTGGTATAATAATGCAACAGAATGTAGTGCCATAATACTACGAGAGAGACATGCGTGCCGCGGTGTTATCAAAGTGGCAGATGGGATGTGTGGCCAATTGGGATGGAGCTGAATATGTAAGTTGATGTTTTCTCTTTTTCCTCTTCACTTCATCGGTGCCAAATTGGCAACAGGCGGAGTTCACAGATGGGATCTGGCGATGGCAACAAACGAGAGGGGCAGAGCGTGGGAGTCATGATTTTCTTTAACACTTTCGTCAAGCGCCAGGTTTGGCTGCCCATCGTGCGCGCCGCCACCGTCCATTCGTCGCGGCTGGCGGCGGCACTGGTCATGTCAGTGAGGATTTTTGACAGAAAGAATCTGCTCCTGCGTTTCCTACAGTAGGCAGCACTGCTTTGGTCGCGGTGACTCGTTTGGCCGCATTCCCGCGCGCGCAGAAACGGACAGCACCAACGGGGTTTCACTGTTTCAGGTTCAAGCACGGTTCGGTCCTCATCGTCAGGGCGTTAACAAAGCTAATCAAATAGCTAAGCTTTGTTTAGTTTCCTCCAGAATTTAAAAACTTTTTAAGATTTCCCGTTATATCGAATCTTGCGGCACATATATATAGCATTAAATATAGATTAAAAATAATTAATTATATAGTTAAGTTGAAAATCACTATAGGAATCTTTTGAGCCTAGTTAGTCCATGGTTGGACAATAATTATCAAATACAAACAAAAGTGTTATAATGTTAAAATTTAAAAACTTTTCGAATCTAAACAATGCCCTAGTCTAGGAGGAATTATATTGGTTATGAGGACGTCTTTAATGACAATTTGCAAATAGCTAGCTAGATTAGGTATAGAAATAATAAAAAAGTAACACTTCTATTGGCTATCAAGGAGAGAGATCAAATAGCTAGCGACTCTCAAATAGCTGGTGACTTCCAAATAGCTATTCTAGCATGATCTTACGTAACTTTCTACTATAGTGTTTATTTTTTCTTATTTATATATCTTATCTTGCTAGCTATTTACAAAGTGTTATTGATAGTCAATAAAATTTCTTCTAGATTAGCTATTTGGAAACAAATTCCTTCGTATGTTTGCCTCCCTCTGTGCGATCTCCACTTTGTCGCGAGAATGAGAGGAAGGCACCGACAAGTGGGTCCGCTTCACCGTCTCGTTGCGCCCACTCCCTCGCTCCGCGTGAACACCCCCGCGACGCCGCCGCCTCCTCATGCGACGCCCTAGCGAGACCGCGACACCACAGCCTCCTCCTCGCAACACCGCCACCTCAACCTCGCGCAACGCCCTCGTGAGACCTCGCGACATCGCGGCATCCTCCGCGCGACCTCAGCTCCGTCCTCCTCAATCTCGATCCGTCGCCACCGAGCCGACGCCATCGGACGTTGCAGCCTCCACCATCGCCCGCCGCTGCCCCGACGCGACGCAGCAGGATCGCTAGGTGTGCCGATCCCTTCTCATCCCTTCATTTGCTTTTCGTTGGCAGGATTGCCAGGTTTGTGTTGACACGCATGGCATGGGCTGCAGGTCACACGCATGGCCGTGCCTCTGTGAAACACCGAGGAGGAGGACCTGCCGGCGGACCGCCAAGGGAGCAGCAGCGACGTTTGTGGTGGAGTTAGTCTCCCACCGCACGGATCTGAGTTGTTGTTTGGCTCTCTATGCAGCGGCAGCATTCGTGGCGTAGTTAGTCTCCCTCTGCGCGGATCTGAGTTGTTCGTATGTTTGGCTCTCTGCACAGATGTCGTCAGCTGAGGCGAAGGCGGTGGTGGTCCCAGAGCCGTTGGGAGATCCAGTAATGTACCACATGGCAGCACCCCAACGTCGTCTCCATCCGCTGCGTGTACGAGGACACCGTCGCCATGCATCTCGTCATGGAGCTCTGCACCGGCGGTGAGCTGTTCAACAGGATTGTGAAGAAGGACCACTACACCGAGAGGAAGGCCGCCGAGCTCGCCAGGGTCATCGTTGGTGTCGTCAAGGTGTGCCACTCCATGGATTTAGGCTGCAGGTTTGAAACAATACTTTAGAAATTCATCACCTAACATATCGAATCTAACCAGATGGAATCATGGATTGATAACTCTGCCTCACAGTAACAAACCAGATGTGGCTATGGGTCTGATACTCTGATTGAAGGAGAGCTATTTTCTGGCCTAACATTTATCCTTTTTTTTCTTTTTGAACGAGCAGGAGGGGCTTGCACCCCTACTGAAATTTATTAACCAAAAGGAAAAGGTTCAAATAGGGGAGAGAAAACAGGCATCTAAGTCAATGGGAATGTTTCAGTTTTTTCTTCACAAAACTTGTCACCTTATCCTTGTCAGTTGTCAGGTTCAAATTTATTCACCAGCTAGGACTGCATCTGAGCAAGTGAAAGCCCAAGTTTGGTTTTGGTAATTAATGACACCAAGTTGCTAATGCCTTGTGTTTAAGTGATTTGAGTTAGGCATTGCAACATATGTGATGAAGGTGCATGGTGGCATGGAAAGGTGGCCACATGATCACAAAGGGATGAAGCATGAAGTGAAGATCATGGTGATAAAAGAAGATTAAAGTGATCAAGGCAAAGGTATAAACATAGGGTTTTACTTTTTGCTGGTCTAAATTGAGTAGAGAAGTGATTGACCGGGTTTAGGATAGGTAGCCGACTATCAAGAGGGGAAATCACGATCATCTCTCAAATCAAGTGCTACTAGGTCCATATCTTGAGCATATGCATTAGGATCTAGTAAAGTGCTAACTTGAACCCTTGATGAAAATGTTTGTGAAAAGCGAACACACATGCACAAGTGTTGTGACACTTTTGTGTTGGCACATGGAAGCAAGGGAATGAGTTGAAAAAGGATAGGATGAAGTTCAGCTGCTAAAAACTACCTTAAGAGGTTTTCTACGAGGCATCAGACTCAGGAACAGTAACCCCTTAGAGTCCAGTGTAGAGAGTTCGGTGAGAACCCTGTCGCAGGGAGTCTCTGTGTTTGCATCTGGTATGGACCGGACGCATCCGATGTGAGACCGGACGTATCCAGGGTGAGCGTCCGGTGCGAGCTCAGTTTGCAGGGCTCTCTGTGTTTTCGTCTGGTATGGACCGGACGCGTCCGGTGCTACATAGGACGCGTCCGAGGTTTGAGTCTGATGCTGTGTCACTTTGCGGAGCTCTCTGAGTTTTCGTCCGGTCTTGACCGGACCGACTGATGTTTTCTAAGTTGAGAGTCTAGTGCCGTGTCTCAGTTGGCAGCAACGGTCAGTTTTCAAACAGTCGAGAGCACCGGAGGCTATCCTGGTTCATACCGGACGCATCTGGTGTGAACTAGGATGCGTCCAATGTGCACGACTTCAGCCCAATGAAAGTGGCCAATGGCTCTTTTGTTGAGGGGGCTTATAAATAGAAGGTGGCCGGCTTTGGGGGTTCTCTCTTGCATTTTTGAATACTTGAGGCATATGTTGGGTATTCTTAACATCATTACCAAAAGTAGACTAAGTTCTCTAAATCTAGTAACGGTGCCAAAAATGCCAAACCTATCCCTCACACCACTTAAGCCAAGTTGTCATCCCCAGCATGATATAAGAGACGCGGTATTGAAATATGCAATTGCTCTTCTAAATAAATAATGAATGGGATCTGCAAGCGCACAGATTAATACCGATGCAGCATTTTAACCGGGAAGTATTCCAGGTATCGTTATTTATATTTTTACCACTGGGAAGGGATTAGCAAACATCAATATTGATTACAGAATAGAATATGAGATTGAGCATCTATCATTGCATGTATAATTGAGAACATTATATCTAACTCTTCATACAGGGATAAGTGTCACATAAAAGATATATAAAATAATAAATAGTGACAAGGATAACTAATCTGATCTAGCCACATAATAAATATGATAAGCACCTCAATTAGATACTCTAGAAAGTCATTAGCATGGTATTAGAACGAACTACAAGAATATTCTCTAAGTTATTCTTAACTATATAGTCTAGCATTATCATAGTTAGTGCAAGCATACTTAGCAATCATCGCGAGACAAGACTACGCCCATGCATAGTGATATTAGCAAGGAATATGAGAAACATAGCAATCACTCCCCTGTAATAATGTTGCTCTGCCAGCCCAATACACGAGAGGGGGACTATATAAGAATCAATGAAGCTGTCACTATCACGAACTACCCCACGATCTGGCATATTGGGTACAATCGCAGATAAATACGGTATAAGCACCACGTCTACACAATATCTATCATTTACCCATGGATCCTATGGATAAACGCTATACGATCCTAAGCATGTATATAGATCCAATCTAACTAAGCCAAGTACATAACTATGATAAACTAAGAACAATATAATCTTGAATATAAGCAAGTAGAGCAAAGTCATAAGCAATATATTGAAGTAGAACAAAGTCATATTCATAATATTGAAGAACAAAGATAATTAGAAAGTAATTAGAAGCACAATTAGAGAATTACCAAGAATCCTCCTGACAGATCCGGAAACCAATCGAAGATTGACTCCTTCTAGTTCTAATCCTATGTACTATGCTAATCTAGATATCTAATTGATGTGGTGGCTCTAATCTTGATCAGAGGCTTCTTCTCCCTTGAAGAACAATGAATTAGGGTTGAGAGGCTCTCTCCTCCAGGGGCCAGGGGGTCTGGTTTTATAGTCCCTTCAAGTGAATATGGGCCATTGGATCAAACCGACATAGATTGTATGGTTTAGATTCATCCTTTAGGTCGGTGGAGATCTCCCACGAAGCAGAGTCCTGATTGGACTCCTAGAGGGGGCGGGCGCCCAGGGGATCAGGGCGGGCGCCCTGCCTCTGGCCCCGTTTCGCCTCCGCTTCGGTCTCGTGGCTTCTGGAGTCTTCTAGATGTAAGATAATTGCGCGGCACGTTAATATCTCTATGTAATCCCGACGTGTGGGCCTTTCTTCCGTATTTCCTGATAACCCCCTGTAGAAATAGACAAACACCAAAACTCGTGGAATTCTGTCAGATAAAACCCTAAGTCTAGATGTTGATTTCATTTGGATCCTTTTCTTTGTTTATTTGATAATTAAATTTGATACTTAAGGACCGTCAACAAACTCCCCCAAGCTTACCTCTTGCTCGTCCCTGAGCAAGGATAGACTCAGCTATGGATCATAAGTTGTTGCAATATTTTTTTAAAAATTGACGGTACACATGCTTTTTAAATAAGATCTCATCTCTGAGTTAGAGTAAACTGTCAAGACTTAAAACTTACTTACTTTACCTTCTACCATGGGACTTGTAACTGTCACTTCTATCTTGAGTGTTTAAAAGATAGAACAGTCTAGTCAAGTGCCATGTCTCTTATTCTTGATCAGCTATAGCTCTGGGGTTTTTGCAGATTTTCAAATAAAACTCAGAATTCCTTGTATGATTCTCTCAGATCTCTCTTTTGTGGTATTTCTGGATCCTTACCAAGGCAGTAATGGTATATGCCTTCTCTCAAGATATGTAGTATTTGTGGTATAAGGCATTGTGACATTGCCTTCTCTCTCACCCTACTCTAATAAGGCTTTAATATCTAGAGCTCATAGGTGGGAAATAAAGTATACATACTTACAAGACATGTATTGCATAGTCAAACCATGGATCCAAAGAAACAAGCCAATGAGTTTAATCAAGATGTGCATGTGTGGCGAATGAATGATGTATGGTGATGATGGTGATAACAATGGTGAAAACAATGGTGGTGGAAGTCTAATTCTACTTTGCTCTTTTGAGGGGATACATACCTTTCTTGCTTTTTTGAAACTTTATGTGGAGAATGAGATGCTCTTCTTTTTCTTTTCTCTCAGGTGGGTATCTTGTACCCCTAATTCTACTGTCGGACACTTGTCCATTTTTACCTCTCGTCTCACTCTCTCGTTTCTTTCGAGGTTCCGAGCACTTGCTCCTTTTTATTTCCTCGTATTTCTCTCTTTTTTTAGAGCATTCATCTCTTGAGATAATATAGCAAGTGGTAGTAACAAGATAACTTGAGTATTTATTTCACAAGGGAAAATAGAAATATTTTTGGCTATTCTCTCCCGGATTAGGAGTAGAATATTTTTGGGTGATTCTGGAGATGGAATGGGTGGATATATGTGGATGGTACTTCGGAGTAGAAGTAGCATATATGAGTGAACGTGCAAGTGAAATCTTGATTGAACCACATGACAAGCTCCTAAGGGTCTACACAGCTTGACCACACTCAATGCTCATAAGCAGTAAATAGTAAATGTGTGGCTCAAAGTCTAGCAAGCATGTATATATGGCTTTGGTAGGAATTTAAACTCTCATCATACAGGAACTCATCATGCAACACTTTAAAGATTTTCAAAGATAAAATTCTCTAGAATTCTAGCATCTCTAGGAACAGATAAACAGCAGCTCAACCTTCCCATATCGTATCCGTTAACAACTTAGACTTCAGATCAAGTTTTCATCCCATAAGTTTAGGTCTAGAGCAAGCTTTAAATTATAACAGTTATATCTAAACTTGAGAGAGAACTTAAAATGTGCAAATTAGGCAGAGCAACTATTCATCATTTCCATGCTTAAGTTTTATTTAGATACAGATTAGCATAGCCACTTTATTTATTAAGCACACTAAGCAAAAGATATATATATATATAAGCTTAAAATCTTTATTTGGTTTTTTTATAGTTTATGTATTTTAATATTCTAATATAATATAAGTACAAAGATAGATAGAAATACTTATCGAGATAAATGGGGGTGCTCTCCCCCAAGCTGAATTTTGACGTAATTTCTCTTGATGTAGCTAGCAGGTGGCAGAGGTGTATTTGAAAGTCAGCAGCATTCTGACAGCGATTAGAATGTCCTCCGTCTGCTAGTCTTCTTGATTCTTAAATTCTGCGGAGCTCAAATAGACAACAAAGCTTGTGGAACTGATTAAGTGTTAGCATAAATATCTAGCCTTTATCATCTTGAGATTCCTTAATAATTATTACTCCCTGTTTTTATATTTTTATTTTATAAAGCAGAAAAGAAATTTTTATTTTATTTTTATGCCACCACAGTGAATGTACTTATGGGTTTTATGCCACTCGCATACTCACATGGGGCTTACTGTTTTTCGCATTTTTATTTTCTTTTATTTTTAAGATAGTACGAACATGATTAACTAAGTAAACTAGTTGAAATAATTGAAAGGGAAAGGATAACTACCAAGTTTATCTCTCGGCAAGGCGTTCGGTGTTTTTAAGTCCTCCGAACGGGACTCTCCATTTTCTTAATCGTCCTGAGGTTCGTTGGGTGGCGTAGTCGGTACTTCCGGTGGCGCCTCCTCTTCATGTATAGTTATCTTCATTTTCCACACCTGACTTGGTGCTTCGGTCTCCTCTGGATAATTCTGTTTAAACTCTACGTTTTCTGACCTTATAACTTCTCCTTCGTAGTCTGCCCATCCGTCCTTGATGATCTGCCTCCTCTGGTTACGGTTGCGTCGTTTCCTTACCTGCTTAGATTCTTCAACGATATAGTTAGGGTCAGTAAAATAACGGCGTACCTTCTTTGAGGGAAAGTGCATATGGACTTCTCCGGTTCGAATGTAGATAATTGCTTTAACGGTGCTGAGGAACGGTCTTCCAAGGATGATGGGTGGATCATACTCGTCTTCTCCCATGTCAATAACTTGAAAGTCTGTGTAGACAAACTGATCGTCTATTTTGACTGGGACATCAGTTACTATTCCTTTAACTTCTCGAAATGTCTAATCTGCCATCTGGAGTTGAATGTATGTTGGTCTTAGTGGCATGGTTCCAAACAAGAGCCGATAGGTGACTGCGGCCATTATGTTGACGCCCGATCCGGTGTCACAAGTTGCCTTGTAGAAGTTGTATCCATTTATGGAGCAGTAGATGCTTGGCAATCCTGGGTCGTCCTTCTTGGTCAAAAGCGGTGACTTAAGTTGGTGATCTTGGCCTCCATGAACTACAGAGACCATCTTCGCTGACTCGGTCCACACTTGCTTGTTCCTGTTCCTCCTGTTGGTCCTCTTCCTTGATTGACGTCTGGATTGATCTGGAATTTGTGTAGTCTTGTTCTTGAAGAAAAATGTCTCCTTCTTCCCTTTGACGTAGAAACTGATCTTAGCAGCACTAGCGTAGATGATAGCTCCTGTGGTGTTCAAGAATGGCCTCCCTAAGATGATGGGTGCTCTCTCATCATTTCCGGTCTCTACCACTACGAAGTCTGCTGGGGCATATAAGGTACCAACTCGGACACAAAGGTTCTTCACTATTCCTTTTGGAAAAGTTATCGTCTGATTTGCAAACTGCAAACACATGGTTGTTTCTAATAAAGGATATGTAAAGAGTTTTTCATAGAGTACCCTGGGTATAATGTTGACGCTGGAGCCAAAGTCGCAGAGTGCTTCTGGAACGTCCACCATGCCGATAAAGATCGGGATGACGGGGCGTCCTGGATCGCCTCTCTTGACCGGCAGAAGGTCAGTAGAGAATTCAGTGACGGGGTTACTCCAATTACCTGCATCAAATGTGTCTACAAGATTTGCAGATTCTAATCCTTCCGGTTGTGATGGTATACCGGGGTTAGTAGCAGGAACAGCAGTAGCTATTTGATTTAACTGAGATTCAATCATTTTATTAAAGCTAATTTGATTCTTGATGGCAGTAGAGAAATTATCCATTCTATTATTTATATTTTCTAGCATTTTATCATTAGATGCCAATTTCTTAGATAGATTATCCATTAGCTTTCCTTGATTAGACACTAACTCTCTCAAAGGTGGAAAATTATTAGCATTATTGTTGTAAGAATTATTACCTTGATAATTACCTGAGTAGTTAGGCCTCTGTTGATTCCAACCTTGATTTTGTTGAGGACGGTTGTAGTAGTAGTAGTAGTTGTTGATGTAGTTCACATCCTCAAGCATCTCAGGGCAGTGGTTGCCTGAGTGTGCAGTGTCTCCACACTCCTCACAAGTCATGTGAGAGTCGTAGATGTGCATAACTTTTTTCTTGTCTCCAGCTCTATCATCGAGCTTCTTCATGAGCAGGTCTAGCTTTGCAGACAGCATGTCTACCTCTTTCAGCTGATGCATACCTCCACCTCTCTTGCGTGTCTGGGTCCTCTCTTCATTCCAGCTTTGGTTGGACGCCATCTTCTCCACAAGAGCTGTGGCTTGTGGTATTGTAAGTGATAAAAATGCTCCTCCAGCTGCAGCATCCATGGTCTCTCGGGCACTGTTGCCGAGCCCATGATAAAACGTCTGCATCAATAGCCAACTCTCCATTCCATGATGGGGACATTCTAGGATGTAGTCTTGAAAGCGCTCCCATGCTTCTGGAACAGATTCATCATTTTGTTGCTGAAAACTTGTAATCTTCCCATGGAGAGCATTGGTCTTGCCCATGGGAAAGAACTTAGCCAGAAAGTTTGTTGAGCAGAGTGCCCACGTAGTATTCTTCTCCTTTGTAGCGTAGAACCACTGCTTCGCTCTTCCTAATAGTGAGAATGGGAAGAGGCAAAGTAGTATAGCATCTTTGGAAACTCCTGATATGGTGAATGTGTTGCAAATCTCCAGGAAGTGTTGTAAATGAGCACTAGCATCTTCGTGTGCCTTCCCACAGAACTGGTTGGATTGCACCATGTTGATAAGTCCAGGCTTGAGCTCAAAGTTGCCATCGATCTCTGCAGCAGGTCCAGTGCGGATGTTGTCCGTAGTGGGAGCTGAGAACATGCGGATTGTTTTGTTCGCCATGGCTTCAAACTCTGAAGACAAGTTCCGGTGATCTTCTTGATTGGATGAAGCTTCTTGCTGAAGTGTTGATGATTTCTTTAGCTTGGCTCTCGTCTTCTTGAATAATGCTTCGGGATTGTCAACAAAATTTCCTGGAAGATGTCTTCTATTCATACATTCCCCTGCATAAGATGAAATAGGAAAATATCGGGGTAAACTGTATGAGAGAATAGATAAGCTCAATCATATTAGTGATGCGAATGATAACTCAAAATCTTTTATTCCATTCCTGATTAGTAATCAACCTTATCCCCGGCAACGGCGCCAAAAATGCTTGTTGGGTATTCTTAACATCATTACCAAAAGTAGACTAAGTTCTCTAAATCTAGTAACGGTGCCAAAAATGCCAAACCTATCCCTCACACCACTTAAGCCAAGTTGTCATCCCCAGCATGATATAAGAGACGCGGTATTGAAATATGCAATTGCTCTTCTAAATAAATAATGAATGGGATCTGCAAGCGCACAGATTAATACCGATGCAACATTTTAACCGGGAAGTATTCCAGGTATCGTTATTTATATTTTTACCACTGGGAAGGGATTAGCAATCATCAATATTGATTACAGAATAGAATATGAGATTGAGCATCTATCATTGCATGTATAATTGAGAACATTATATCTAACTCTTCATACAGGGATAAGTGTCACATAAAAGATATATGAAATAATAAATAGTGACAAGGATAACTAATCTGATCTAGCCACATAATAAATATGATAAGCACCTCAATTAGATACTCTAGAAAGTCATTAGCATGGTATTAGAACGAACTACAAGAATATTCCCTAAGTTATTCTTAACTATATAGTCTAGCATTATCATAGTTAGTGCAAGCATACTTAGCAATCATCGCGAGACAAGACTAGCCCATGCATAGTGATATTAGCAAGGAATATGAGAAACATAGCAATCACTCCCCTGTAATAATGTTGCTCTGCCAGCCCAATACACGAGAGGGGGACTATATAAGAATCAATGAAGCTGTCACTATCACGAACTACCCCACGATCTGGCATATTGGGTACAATCGCAGATAAATACGGTATAAGCACCACGCCTACACAATATCTATCATTTACCCATAGATCCGATGGATAAATGCTATACGATCCTAAGCATGTATATAGATCCAATCTAACTAAGCCAAGTACATAACTATGATAAACTAAGAACAATATAATCTTGAATATAAGCAAGTAGAGCAAAGTCATAAGCAATATATTGAAGTAGAACAAAGTCATATTCATAATATTGAAGAACAAAGATAATTAGAAAGTAATTAGAAGCACAATTAGAGAATTACCAAGAATCCTCCTGACAGATCCGGAAACCAATCGAAGATTGACTCCTTCTAGTTCTAATCCTATGTAGCTATGCTAATCTAGATATCTAATTGATGTGGTGGCTCTAATCTTGATCAGAGGCTTCTTCTCCCTTGAAGAACAATGAATTAGGGTTGAGAGGCTCTCTCCTCCAGGGGCCAGGGGGTCTGGTTTTATAGTCCCTTCAAGTGAATATGGGCCATTGGATCAAACCGACATAGATTGTATGGTTTAGATTCATCCTTTAGGTCGGTGGAGATCTCCCACGAAGCAGAGTCCTGATTGGACTCCTAGAGGGGGCGGGCGCCCAGGGGATCAGGGCGGGCACCCTGCCTCTGGCCCCGTTTCGCCTCCGCTTCGGTCTCGTGGCTTCTGGAGTCTTCTAGATGTAAGATAATTGCGCGGCACGTTAATATCTCTATGTAATCCCGACCTGTGGGCCTTTCTTCCGTATTTCCTGATAACCCCCTGTAGAAATAGACAAACACCAAAACTCGTGGAATTCTGTCAGATAAAACCCTAAGTCTAGATGTTGATTTCATTTGGATCCTTTTCTTTGTTTATTTGATAATTAAATTTGATACTTAAGGACCGTCAACAGCATACATTGAGCTAGAGAACACTCCCTCCACTCATCTCTTTGCTTGATTGCTAATCCTAGTGAGATTGAGTGAGATTCAAGTGTATTGCTTTGAGAGTTGCATTTAGTGGCACCTGATTCTTAAGTTTGTAGCGGATTTCTTGTTACTCTAGGGTGTTTCATGATGCCCTAGACGGCTTGGAGCAGCGGTGATGTTGAGCTCATGATTGGAGATTGTTTCGAGCCTCACCAAGTGATTTTTGAGGGGTTCTTGAGCCATCCTCGTGGGAGATCGCAATTGGCTACTCTAGTGGATTGCTCGTGGCTTGGAGGGCCCCATCTTGTGAGTGGATGTGCGGCACCTGCTGAGGGTTTGGCTTTGGAATGCCAATTAGCTCACGATCCATCAAGTGGGTGTATCACCACAACGAGGACTAGCTTGCCGGGAAGCAAGTGAACCTCGGTAAAAATTCTTGTGTCATCTCTTGCTGAGGATTCTCTTGTAATTGTGATTGATTGGTTAGTTATATATCTACTCCATAATGTTGGTATAACAATCACTCCTCTCTTCTTTACTTATGTGCATACCTTGCCAGTTGTGTAGCTTGTTAGGCTTAGCTATCTTGTTTAGGAGTGTAGCTAGCTTCTAGTGGTGCTTTCTTGTAGTAACTTAGTGTTTAGCCTTCTTGCTAGACTTGTGTAGGTGGCTTGCTTAGCTTAGTTGTGCTAGTGCTAGAATAGCTTCGCCATTTGTTTTACTAATCAACCTGTCTAGTTGAAATTTGTAGAAAATTTAAATAGACTATTCACCCCCCTCTTGCCATTTGGACCTTTCAAGTGGTATCAGAGCCGAGGCACTGTTTATTTGAGGCTTAACAACCTACGGTGAAAAATGGCTCTTAGTTTGCATATCAACAACACCAAGAATGCACCTTACTTTGATGGCACCAATTATGCATATTGGAAGGTCAAGATGACCGCACATCTTAAGTCAATCAATAAAGAGGTTTGGAAGGTGACCGAAACAAAGTTTGAGGTTGCAAATGAGAATGCACCAACACCAGTTGAAGAAAAGAAGCTTCAATGCAATTGTTGGGTACCATAAAAAGGGATACCCAGATCAGAGCGATAAAAGATCGCAAAAGGCAAAATAAGCCCCCCAGGATCACCAGAACGCGGGCCCCATCCATCTACTTCCTCGATCTCGAGCTCAAAACACGGCACGCCCGACCGCCCAAGGCTCGGACGCACACACCGTCTCGCCCAACCCTCACTGGCCTCGGGCGCAAGTTCCGTCTCGCCCGACCCCCCTAGGGCTCGGGCGTAAGCTCTGTCTCACCCGACCCCCTAGAGGCTCAGACGCAGAACCCCGCCTCGCCCGATTCCCTCGGCCTCGTGCGTAAGTTACGTCTCACCCGATCCCCTCCAGGGCTCGGGCGCCAAACAGATCAAGGCAAGGCTTCCGACGCACGGCACCCGTACCTGTGACATGACAGACATAGTGACTTCTATATCATAGTAGGGCATGGTGGCGACTATTCCAACCACCCTGGCCATTGTGGCCTTACCTCTTTCACTATGCAACCTTACCTCTTTCACTGTGGTGTCCTCCCTCACAGTAAAAGAGGAATGGGGAAGGTTAATCAGCGCTACTGTTTGCTGTATTCTCCCACTGTTGACAGGATGATCAACAGTACCACCGATCCGACCCCCATGACTCCTACAGGGCTCGGTAACCTTCCACAGGAGCAGCCATGTTGTCAGCCATCCCTCAAGGACGAGATGGATAGGCTTCAACAGGGTCGGGACTGTGGCTTCACCATTCAAACAGAGGAAATCTACTCATGTAAATACCCATCTCCCCTTGAGGCTATAAAAGGGGAGCCAAGGTTCACAACTAAGGGCAGGTTCACCAAGTTCACGCACACACGACCACCACACTCATTCACAGAGCAGCAACCAGCACTCTGTCCACCACAAAAGCCGAGACTTGAGACTTAGCCCTCTCTCGCAACCTGCTTGTACCCCCCTACTACAAGCACCTTTGGGTGCAAGGCAATATAGACCCCCGATCTCACTGGATGTAGGGCATTCCAGGCCTGAACCAGTATAAACCCTCTGTGTCTCACTTGCATCACCATCTAGGCTCGGGTAGTTACGCAAGCTTATACTCGTGTGTGTCTAGACCACGAGTCTAGACGCCGACTGTTGGCGCGCCAGGTAGGGGCCTTTGGCGTGACATTCACCCCTTCCTACTGGGGAAGGCCCGAATGGCAGATAGATTTCACCCACTCCGCCACGGCACCATCATGATGTTTGGGAGTTTGGAGTTCATGTCCCTTGGCTCCGGCTATGACATGGTCCTCCTTCCACCACGTGGTGGTACCGAGCCGCGTCCTGAGCCAATCCCACCACAGTCAGTACGTGGGAGGCGCTCGGGGCACCATGCGGGGGCTGCCCGGTGGGGGCGTCAGAGGTCCAGGATCTCTGACCCTACCGCTGAGGCGAGGGCCCGTCCAGCCCTCCCCCCGCATATTCCTCACCAGATCGCCCGTTCCTCCGGCCCGACAGGCGCTAGGGGAAGGGCTCGCGGGGCATTGAGCTTCGCTCCCCGGACCAACAGAGGATCATCAAGACCTCCTGTTCCACCTCGGTCGAAGGGGAAGGCACGACCCACGCCCGCTCCCCAGAAGAGGGACAAAAGGACCACATCGTCTCGTCCCCCTCCACCTACAGATGGAGGAGAGACAGCGGCACCTCCCGAGCTCCCTTTTGGGCTCAGGAACGCAGCCGCCACTTACGCCTCTTCCGTGAGCACTTCGTTAAGTGTGTACGCAGAACTTCCAGGGCACCATCTCAGGTCTACTCTGGATATCCTTGCGTCGCCACCCGTTTTGTCATACCCAGAGGACCCTACCTCCGGCGATGACAAGTGGGCGGGCGCCGACTTTTCCGGGTGTGGCAACCCGGAGGCTTTCATGCGCTTCCTGGAGGCTAGCAACTATTGCCTTGGTTACTCCGACTTCAACAACGGCAGCTACGACCCGTCCCGAGAGTGTTTTAACCTCGAAATCGGAGGGACACCGCATAACGCTCAGGGGGGTGCAGGACCTTCTAGGCAGGAGAATGCAACCCCACCTCCCAACCCTACTCCCGGGACCGATCCTGGAGCCCGTGGGGTAGCATCAGCCCCCGTAGGAGGACACCGCTCTGACCTCAAGCAGCTCAACGAGCTGGAGGCCAGGCTCGAAGAAGAACGCGCACGCCTCCGCCGACTCCGCGAGACCCTGGTCCGAGACTCGTCCGGCCGCGGGGACGGGGGTGAGGCTAGACGCCGCGCCCGAGACGTGAACCGCCGTATCGTAGAGGACCAAGGGGGTGACGCCCCAGTCTTCAGCACGGCCAGCCAGAACGTGATGGCCGCTGCGCTCCTCCTCAGGGCGATGCCCGAGCCGTCGACTCCTGAAGGAAGGAGAGTGTGCCAGGGACTACGTGGCCTCCTGGAGCAGGCCGTGGTGTAGAACGCGGAAAGTTCTGCATCACAATCCCATGGCAAGAGATGTCAAGAGGACCGACCCCCTCCTAACAAGGCACCGACTGTGCGAGGTCCGCCGCCTCCTAACCCACAAGGGGGCAACAGGGCCCCATCTGTCCACGAGCGCGTCGGGGCTGACGCGGATGTTCGGGCCACTCTCGAGGCCAGGCGGCGTGACAGGGACGAGGCCGAATCTCGATGCTATCGACCACGCCGAGGCGGAAGATACTACCCAGACCACGACCGCAGCACGTCGCCAGAGCCGCCAGGCCCGCGCGTTTTCAGCGAGGCCATACGCAGGGCCAAGTTGCCGGCGCGATTCCGACAGTCCGCCAACCTCACCAAGTACTCAGGGGAGACAAACCCTGAGCTTTAGCTGGCAGATTACCGCCTAGCATGTCAGCTAGGCGGAGCGGACGACGACCTGCTCATCATCCGCAACCTCCCACTGCATCTGGCCGATACGGCCAGGGCGTGGCTCGAGCACCTTTCTGACCACATGATCCACGACTGGGCCGACCTGGTCAGGATCTTCGTCGGGAACTTCCAGGGCACATATGTGCGCCCTGGGAACTCCTAGGACCTCAGGAGTTGTCGGCAGAAGCCCGATGAGTCCCTCCGAGACTTCATCAGGCGATTCTCCAAGCAGTGCACCGAGCTCCCCAACATCACGGACTCCGACGTTATCGGAGCCTTTATCTCCGGTACCACCTGCAAGGAGCTGGTACACGAGCTCGGTCGCAAGACCCCCACAAGCACCAGCCAGCTGCTCGACATCACCACCAACTTTGCCTCAGGCGAGGAGGCGGTTGGTGCCATTTTCTCCGACAGCACTGCCAAGGGGAAGCAAAAGGTTGAGGCCGCCGAGGCCTCGGGCTCGCGCGATCCCAAGAAGAAGAAGAAGGGTCGCAACTGGAGGCAGGGTCAGTCGGGCGACAACCTAGTCGCCGCGGCAGATCACAAGAACCCCAAACAGGCTCCTGCTGGCCCAGGTCTCTTCGACGAGATGTTGAAGAAGCCGTGCCCCTATCACAGGGGACCAACCAAGCACACCCTCGAGGAGTGCACTGTCCTACGTCGGTACTATACCGACATCATCACCAAGGAGGGCGCTGAAGAGCCCCCCCAAGGACGACGACCCCCAGGGGGAAGGCTTCCCAAAGATCAAGAACTACCTCTTGATCTTTGGGGGATGTGCGGCTCGCCTCACCGCAAGTCAGAGGAAACGCGAGCTCCGAGAAGTTTATGCAGTCAGCACCGCCACCCCCTCATATCTTAAGTGGTCCGAGTGCGCGATCACTTTCGACCGACAGGATCACCTGGATCGGATCCCCAACCCCGGGAGCTATCCTCTGATCGTCGAACCCATCATCGCCGAGACTCGTCTCACTAAGGTGTTGATGGACGGAGGCAGCGTCCTCAACATCCTATACGCCGAGACTCTAGCCCTCATGGGGATCAGTAAGTCTCGGCTGAGGAACGACACTTCGCCATTCCACGGAGTGGTGCCGGACCATCGTGCCCACCCCCTCGGGCAGATCGACCTGCCCGTTTGCTTTGGGACCCCCGACAACTTCAGACGGGAGGTCCTCACCTTTGACGTGGTCGGGTTTCCAGGAACCTACCACGCAATCCTGGGATGACCTTGCTACCCCAAGTTCATGGCCGTCCCCAACTACACCTACCTCAAGCTCAAGATGCCACGGCCGAAGGGCATCATCACCGTCAACACGACTAGTCAGCACGCCTATCAGTGCGACGTTGAGTGCATTGAGCAGGCCGAGGCTCTGGCCGAGTCTCTTGCTATCCTCACCGGCCTCGGCGACTGCGACCAGGACGTCCCCGACCCCAAGCGTCACGCCGAGAGCTTCGAGCCGGCGGAGCAGACCAAGCTAGTCTTCATCGACTCCGGAACCTCTGAGGGCAGTGCGTTGAGGATCAGTTCCAGCCTCGACCCCAAATAGGAAGTGGTGCTCATCGACTTTCTCCGCGCAAATGCCGACATATTTGCGTGGAGTCCCTCGGACATGCCTGGCATACCGAGGGAAGTCGCCGAGCACTCCTTGGACATCCGAGCCGGCTCCAAGCCCGTGAAGCAACGCCTGTGCCGATTCGACGAGGAAAAGCGCCGGGCCATCGGGGAGGAGATCCACAAACTACTAGCGGCCGGATTCCTTCCTGGGAAGGACCTTTCGTCGTCGCCGAAGTCCTCCGACCCGGCACCTACAAACTCGCCAACGAAGCAGGGGAGGTCTTCAAGAACGCGTGGAACATTGAACAACTACGTCGCTTTTACCCTTAGAATTTTGTAAAAAATTTTCATTTGTTCATCACCTTGAAGGAATAAATGAATGTTTAAGATAGCATGGCCGTTCCTTTTAAAGTAAGCCTCGGACCTGCCTTGCAGAGTCCGAGCCTTCCTCGGGGGCTACACGGGGGGAACCCCAACTCTGAGTTCTTTTTCTTTTTTGTTTTCGCACAAGATTAAAGAACCCCGACCTAGGGTCTTTCTTCCATTTGCTAAAAAGGTTCGAGGAACCACGGATCCATCTCCTAAACCTTAAGGCACGAGCCCGAGGAACGATCCGCGCCCACGGGCAAGGATGACCTCTACTCACACACTAGGATCGGGGGACGGATTCAGACTTCTAAAAACTACTAAGGAAAAGAGGAAGGACTTAGGCTCAGGAGCTTTGACTACGTGCAGACCCTAAGTAGGTCACCCGACCCCGCGCTGCCGAGGTCGGGTCGGCATAAGGGAAAAGAAAACAAGACACTTAGGAAAAAGCTTAAAAGGAACAATCATATAAACATTCATACTTAGCATTAACATTGTATATACAATACAAGGCCCACTAGCCTTAACATCCAAAAAAAAAGAGAAATCTAACTTAAAGGGCCTTGTTGCCCTGCCTGCACAGGCCCTTGTGCCCCGAGGGGGGAAGCTCCACCTCGTCATCAAAGAAGACGGCCAAGGCATCCCCGGGGGCAGTCGCGGCGTCTTCAAGCCTCCGCACCTCCTCCTGGGCCTCCGTATCATCGTCGGGAAGGACGTAGCCCTCACAGACCGCTGGCAAATCGATGCCACCGTAGTGAGAGCTCACCACTGCCAGGGCTTTCTTCACCCTGGCGTGGAGCGCCTCCCTCATCCTCTCCCCGGGCCGGGAGTAGAGGGCTTCAACCCGACTCCGCAGCGATGACCCCAACGCCGTCACCCCGAGCCCCTCGCACGCCAAGGTGACCATGGCTTCAAAAGCCGAGCGGTCCAAAACCTCAGCATCAAGGGACCTCTGCAGGGCCTCGGCAGCAGAAGTTGCCTCGACCGCCTTCCTCTCTGACTCTGTTGATAAGCAGAACAAGAGACAAGAAGTCAGGAAAATCAACCCAAAGTACAAAAGGGGCCAAGATAAAAAAACACAAGTCCTACCCTCGGCACGCTTCTCGTGCTCCACCGAGCTCCGGTGCCAGCGGGCCACCTGGCTCTGAGCAGCAGCAAGATCAGCCTGAGTTTGGTTCAGGGCAAGGTCTTTTTCGGCGAGCAAAGCCTCGAGCCGAGCAACCTCGCCCTTATACATCTCAGCCGCTGCCTTCTGCTCCTCGGATTCCTGGTCAAGGTCCCCGACCCTCTTCTCCAAGGGGGCGACCTTTCCCCGGGCCTCCTAAGCCTCGGTTGCAAGGCCTGAGCACTTCTGCCGAAGCTCGGCAGAGACCTCGCACTCCTTCGTGAGCTCCCCCTCAGCCGCCTCCCTAGCTGCCCTCTCGTTCTCACAGGTCGCCCAGGCGTCTCTTTCTCTGCGGAGAAAAACTGACTTCTCCAGGGATGTATCCTTGAGCGCCTACAAAATCAAAAGTCAGGGAGTCAGTACTCCAAAATAGAGCAAAAAGCATCACGCGATTTGGGAGGAAGCCTTACCTGGGCCAATTTGAACATATCTCGGCTCACCAGCTTGGACGCTTGGTTGAGCGCCTCGACGCTGGCGCGTCCACACGCGTCTAGACCCTGCCAGAGATAAGCCTCTGACGGGTCATCCAGAACAAATCTGGCTCCACCCTCTATGTCGTCGAGGTTGGGCCAGAACATAGGGCTCTTGCCGCATCAGGCGTCGCCCTCCCCTCCTGCCGTAGGAGCCTCGGGCGCCACGCTGGACGCCACGATGGCGCGACCCACCTCAACATGCGCGGGCCGAACCGCGCCTCCCAGATCGGCGTCATCCAGAGAAGGCGTGGTCCCGGGGGCGAGGGCCGTCTCCTCCGGTCCTTGGGGCCTCGGCACCTCCGCCTCCTGCCCCTCTCCTTCCCGATGTCGCACCTCCTCCTCGCGGCTCAGGGGAGGTGGCGACTTGGGCCTCGCCGATCCAGGATCGACTGCGCCCCCCTCTTCACGGCCTTCAGGGGGGCCAGCGCCACCGGTGCTGCTTTTTGCTTCTGGCTGAAGAAGCAACACAAATCAGAAGAAAGAGAAAAACAAAAAATCAACGGAAGGATCAGAAATCCTATACGTACCTCGCCCGAGGAACGGCCTTCTTCTGGGAGCTCGGAACTCCTTGAGGCCCTCCGGAAACACCAGGGGCCGTCAACCGAACCCCCGCCTCACCCACGGATGGCGCAGGGGCCACGACGGTGGTCTCGGCCTGCGACGCCTCCACCGAGCCACCGGCTTCCGCCCCGGACGCGGGGCGGGGCTCGGCTTGGATCTCCAACGCTACCTGTTGAGGGGGTGCTTCGGAGTCGGCCCCCGACGCCTTCTCCCCCTCCTGGGGACCCACGGGAACTGAGCCCTCCCAAGGGCGCTGTCCTCATCATCTACGATGATATGGGGGATGGTCTTCCCGCCCCCCGGCGCCTGAGACCCCTCGGGGGCCTTCGACCCCCCTCGGGCATTCGACCCCTCTGGGATCTCAATCCCCCTGCCGGTTGGGGGGATTATGTCGTCCTCCTCCGCCAGCTCGTCAAGCCAGTCGGCGTTGTCTCCCCCACCCTCTATCTCCGAGACCGAAGTCTCGGGAGAAGGGGGCGGGGCGACCCCCGCCTTCTCGGCTTCACGGTGGTTCTTGGCGGAGATCTCCCGCCGTTGCGCTTTCCGCGCTGCCTTGGCCTTCTTATCCTCCTTGGCCTTCTTCTGTTCCTCATTCCAGGCCCGATTCTTGGCCCGGATTTCCTTGTCCTCTGGGACAGGGGGCAGGGAATCCCTGACGATCCCCATCCTCTGCAAACGACCAAGCGGTCAAGAAAAAGGCAGGAAGGAAAAAGAATAAGCGCAGAAGTCAACATCTTACCAGAGAAATGTAGCCCTTTTCAGGGCGCATTGGCACCACCCGGGAGTTCTTCATCTCCGGGTGTGTTGTCTTCTCCACTCGGGCAGTGATATCCGATGCCGATATCGGCTCGGCCAGCATCTTCGTCCCAGCCCAGGGGACGTCCCGGGTCATCTCAAACATGAATACCCGCCGCTGCGCCAGCGGGAGTAGACTCCTCTTGTGGAACGCTATCGCCACCGTGGCCACGGTGACTCGGGCAACCCGCAGCTTCTCAAGCCCCGCAAGAAGCGGGGCAAGCTTCTTCTGCTCCTCTGTAGGAGCGCCCCACACCCACTTCTGGGGGCTCTCTGTCACCATCTTCCCAGTGTACGCCGGAAGAAGCCCACCATCGTTCCTGAGGTAGAACCACCCGTTCTGCCATCCCCGGTTCGACGAGGGCATCGCACTCCAGATGTACTGGGAAGACCGCTGCTGACGGAGTTGCAGCGTGCAACCGCCGACTCGCAGGGGGAACTTCTCCCCTCCTATGTAGCGGGCCGACATCTCCGCCTTGAAAAGGTGAAGCCAGAGGTTCCAATGGGCAGGAACCCCCAGAAACCCCTCACAAACCGTAGCGAAGACGGCGGCCTGCATCACTGAGTTGGGGTTGAGGTTGTGCAGCTCCACCTCGTAGTAGTGAAGGATAGCCCGGATCAGTCGACCGGCTGGAGTTCCGAAACCCCGGTCTAAGAACGACAGGAAACAAACCACATAGCCCGGGGGCGGGTTTGGCTCCCTGTCGTTCGCCGAAGGAACGATCCACTCCGGGAACTCGACGTCCTTGAGAGGACGGAGAATCCTGGCCTTCACACGGGCATCCAGCGCGGACTTGGTCACGTTGTAGGGTGGCCACGCCTCAACGCTGGCCGTGGCTTTGGATGAAGAAGAGCGACTGCGCGGCAGAAATGGAGAAGATGGTGGCAGAAGAGGAGGCAGGGGACAGGAGCTTTCTTGCATAGGAGCAGTAGGAAAGGAACCAAGTCCCCTGCGGCCGCTTTTATAGAAGGGGCGCACCACGGCCACAACGCCCACGCCTACGCGGAAGGCCAAGCGGGAAGGAGAACAACCGTCGCCCACTTCCCACCAGGTGAAAAATTTGAAGCACCAACTCCCTCCGATCCCCGCACCCGCCGCACACGCGCATTAATTTCGCAGACGAAACGTCCCATCTGGCCAGGGCACAACGGCATGGCCGTTTCAAGTCCCCACGCACCGCGCCTCAAAAGGAGCGCCCTGAAAAGTTATGTCAGGGCGGTTCCTTCTAGGGCAAGCGGCGCTCGACCCCCCGCTGACCAAAGTCGCGGGTAGGTCTCCGTCGGGCGCAGACTCCACCTCGCCCGACCCCCTACTAACCCCGAGCGAAAATAGCAAGGTGGTTCTCGTCAGGCGTAAATTTCATCTCGCCCGACCCCGACACTGCAAACAAACCCAAAAAAGCCTTTCAGGGCTAAAAATCCCCAGCCACGGCCACCTACGTTCCAGAGGTAGCGAGACTGACCAACAAAACAGGTTCGAACAGTCGCCTCAGGATGACTGAGCGAGGGATGATTGAAGATGAGCACAATAGAGGCTAAGGTCCGAGCCCCATAGGGGGCCGGTGTTGGGTATTCTTAACATCATTACTAAAAGTAGACTAAGTTCTCTAAATCTAGCAACGGTGCCAAAAATGCCAAACCTATCCCTTACACCACTTAAGCCAAGTTGTCATCCCCAGCATGATATAAGAGACACGGTATTGAAATATGCAATTGCTCTTCTAAATAAATAATGAATGGGACCTGCAAGCGCACAGATTAATACCGATGTAGCATTTTAACCGGAAAGTATTCCAGGTATCGTTATTTATATTTTTACCACTAGGAAGGGATTAGAAATCATCACTAATGATTACAGAATAGAATATGAGATTGAGCATCTATCATTGCATGTATAATTGAGAACATTATATCTAACTCATCATACAGGGATAAGTGTCACATAAAAGATATATGAAATAATAATAGTGACAAGGATAACTAATCTGATCTAGCCACATAATAAATATGATAAGCACCTCAATTAGATACTCTAGAAAGTCATTAGCATGGTATTAGAACGAACTACAAGAATATTCCCTAAGTTATTCTTAACTATATAGTCTAGCATATCATAGTTAGTGCAAGCATACTTAGCAATCATTGTGAGACAAGACTACGCCCATGCATAGTGATATTAGCAAGGAATATGAGAAACATAGCAATCACTCCCCTGTAATAATGTTGCTCTGCCAGCCCAATACACGAGAGGGGGACTATATAAGAATCAATGAAGCTGTCACTATCACGAACCACCCCACGATCTGGCATATTGGGTACAATCGCAGATAAATACGGTATAAGCACCACGCCTACACAATATCTTTCATTTACCCATGGATCCGATGGATAAACGCTATACAATCCTAAGCATGTATATAGATCGTATCTAACTAAGCTAAGTACATAACTATGATAAACTAAGAACAATATAATCTTGAATATGAGCAAATAGAGCAAAGTCATAAGCAATATATTGAAGTAGAACAAAGTCATATTCATAATATTGAAGAACAAAGATAATTAGAAAGCAATTAGAAGCACAATTAGAGAATTACCAAGAATCCTCCTGACAGATCCGGAAACCAATCGAAGATTGACTCCTTCTAGTTCTAATCCTATGTAGCTATGCTAATCTAGATATCTAATTGATGTGGTGGCTCTAATCTCGATCAGAGGCTTCTTCTCCCTTGATGGAACAATGAATTAGGGTTGAGAGGCTCTCTCCTCCAGGGGCCAGGGGGTCTGGTTTTATAGTCCCTTCAAGTGAATATGGGCCCTTGGATCAAACCGACATAGATTGTATGGTTTAGATTCATCCTTTAGGTCGGTGGAGATCTCCCGCAAAGCAGAGTCCTGATTGGACTTGGACAGGGGGCGGGCGCCCAGTAGGACAGGGCGGGCGCCCTGCCTCTGGCCCCGTTTCGCCTCCGCTTCGGTCTCGTGGCTTCTGGAGTCTTCTAGATGTAAGATAATTGCGCAGCACGTTAATATCTTTACGTAATCCTGACATGTGGGCCTTTCTTCCATATTTCCTGATAACCCCCTGCAGAAATAGACAAACACCAAAACTCGTGGAATTCTGTCAGATAAAACCCTAAGTCTAGATCTTGATTTCATTTGGATCCTTTTCTTTATTTATTTGATAATTAAATTTGATACTTAAGGACCGTCAACAAACTCCCCCAAGCTTACCTCTTGCTCGTCCCTGAGCAAGGATAGACTTAGCTATGGATCATAAGTTGTTGCAATATATTTAAAAATTTGACGGTACACATGCTTTTAAATAAGATCTCATCTCTAAGTTAGAGTAAACTGTCAAGACTTAAAACTTACTTACTTTACCTCCACCATGGGACTTGTAACTGTCACTTCTGTCTTGAGTGGTTAAAAGATAGAACAGTCTAGCCAAGTGCCATGTCTCTTATTCTTGATCAGCTATAGCTCTGGGATTTTTTGCAGATTTTCAAATGAAACTCAGAGATTCCTTGTATGATTCTCTCAGGTCTCTCTTTTGTGGTATTTCTGGATCCTTACCAAGGCATTGATGGTATATGCCTTCTCTCAAGATATGTGGTATTTGTGGTATGAGGCATAGTGATATTGCCTTCTCTCTCACCCTACTCTAATAAGGCTTTAATATCTGGAGCTCATAGGTGGGAGATAAAGTATACATACTTACAAGACATTTATTGCATAGTCAAACCATGGATCCAAAGTAACAAGTCAATAAGCCAAATCAAGATGTGCATGTGTGGCGAATGAATGGTATATGGTGATGATGGTGATAACAATGGTGAAAACAATGGTGGTGGAAGTCTAATTCTACTTTGCTCTTTTGAGGGGATACATACCTTCCTTGCTTTTGAAACTTTATGAGGAGAATGAGATGCTCTTCTTTTTCTTTTCTCTCAGGTGGGTATCTTGCACCCCTAATTCTACTGTCGGACACTTGTCCATTTTTACCTCTCGTCTCACTTTTTCTTTTCTTTCGAGGTTCCGAGCACTTGCTCCTTTTTATTTCCTCGTATTATTTTCTCTTTTTTTAGAGCATTCATCTCTTGAGATAATATAGCAAGTGGTAGTAACAAGATAATTTGAGCATTTATTTCACAAGGGGAAAACAGAAAATATTTTTGGTTATTCTCTCCCGGATTAGGAGTAGAATATTTTTGGGTGATTCTGGAGATGGAATGGGTGGATATATGTGGATGGTACTTCCGGAATAGAAGTAGCATATATGAGTGAACGTGTAAGTGAAATCTTGATTTAACCACATGACAAGCTCCTAAGGGTCTACACAGCTTGACCACACTCAATGCTCATAAGCAGTAAATAATAAATGTGTGGCTCAAAGTCTAGCAAGCATGTATATATGGCTGTGGTAGGAATTTAAGCTCTCATCATACAGGAACTCATCATGCAACATTTTAAAGATTTTCAAAGATAAAATTCTCCAGAATTCTAGCATCTCTAGGAACAGATAAACAGCAGCTCAACCTTCCCATATCGTATCCGTTAACAACTTAGACTTCAGATCAAGTTTTCATCCCACAAGTTTAGGTCTAGAGCAAGCTTTAAATTATAACTGTTATGTCTAAACTTGAGAGAGAACTTAAAATGTGTAAATTAGGCAGAGCAACTATTCATCATATCCATGCTTAAGTTTTATTTAGATACAGATTAGCATAGCCACTTTATTTATTTATTAAACACACTAAGCAAAAGACATATATATATAAGCATAAAATCTTTATTTGGTTTTCCCATAGTTTATGTGTATTAATATTCTAAAATAATATAAGTATAAAGATAGATAGAAATACTTATCGAGATAAATGGGGGTGCTCTCCCCCAAGCTGAATTTTGACGTAATTTCTCTTGATGTAGCTAGCAGGTGGCAGAGGTGTAGTTGAAAGTCAGCAGCATTCTGACAGCGATTAGAATGTCCTCCGTCTGCTAGTCTTCTTAAATTCTGTGGAGCTCAAATAGACAACAAAGCTTGTGGAACTAATTAAGTGTTAGCATAAATATATAGCCTTCATCATCTTGAGACTCCTTAATAATTATTACTCCCTGTTTTTATATTTTTATTTTATAAAGCAGAAAAATATTTATTTTATTTTTATGCCACCACAGTGAATGTACGTATGGGTTTTATGCCACTCGTATACTCACATGGGGCTTACTGTTTTTCATATTTTTATTTTCTTTTTAGGATAGCATGAACATGTTTAACTAAATAACCTATTTGAAATAATTGAGAAGGAAAGGGTAACTACCAAGTTTACCTCTTGGCAAGGCGTTCGGTGTTTTTAAGTCCTCCGAACAGGACTCTCCAATTTCTTAATCGTCCTGAGGTTCGTTGGGTGGCGTAGTCGGTACTTCCGGCAGCGCCTCCTCTTCTTGTATAGTTATCTTCATTTTCCATACCTGACTCGGTGCTTCAATCTCCTCTGGATAATTCTGTTTAAACTCTACGTCTTCTGACCTTACAACTTCTCCTTCATAGTCTGCCCATCCGTCCTTGATGATCTGCCTCCTCTGGTTGCGGTTGCGTCTCTTTCTGACCTGCTTAGATTCTTCAACGATATAGTTAGGGTCAGTAAAATAACGGCGTACCTTCTCTGAGGGGAAGTGCATATGGACTTCTCCGGTTCCAATGTAGATAATTGCTTTAACGGTGCTGAGGAACGGCCTTCCAAGGATGATGGGTGGATCATACTCGTCTTCTCCCATGTCAACAACTTGAAAGTCTGTGTAGACAAAGTGATCGTCTATTTTGACTGGGACATCAGATACTATTCCTTGAACTTCTCGAAATGTCTGATCTGCCATCTGGAGCTGAATGTATGTTGGTCTTAGTGGCATGGTCCCGAACAAGAGCCGATAGGTGACTGCGGCCATTATGTTGACGCCTGATCCGGTGTCGCAAATCGTCTTGTAGAAGTTGTATCCATTTATAGAGCAGTAAATGCTTGGCATTCCTGGGTTGTCCTTCTTGGTCAAAAACGGTGACTTCAGTTGGTGATCTTGGCCTCCATGGACTACAGTGACCATCTTAGCTGACTTGGTCCACACTTGCTTGTTCCTGTTTCTCCTGTTGGTCCTCTTCCTTGATTCACGTCTGGATTGATTTGGAATTTGTGTAGTCTTGTTCTTGAAGAAAAATGTTTCCTTCTTCCCTTTGACGTAGAAACTGATCTTGGCAGTACTGGCGTAGATGATAGCTCCCGTGGTGTTCAAGAATGGCCTCCCTAAGATGATAGGTGCTCTCTCATCATTTCCGGTCTCTACCACTACGAAGTCTGCTGGTGCATACAAGGTACCAACTCGGACACAAAGGTTCCTCACTATTCCTTTTGGAAAAGTTATCGTCTGATCTGCAAACTGCAAACACATGGTTGTCTCTAATAAAGGATATGTAAAAAATTTTTCATAGAGTACCCTGGGTATAATGTTGACGCTAGAGCCAAAGTCACAGAGTGCTTCTGGGAAGTCCACCATGCCGATGGAGATCGGGATGACGGGGCGTCCTGGATCGCCTCTCTTGACCGGCAGACGGTCAGTAGAAAATTCAGTGACGGGGTTACTCCAATTACCTGCATCAAACGTGTCTACAAGATTTGCAGATTCTAATCCTTCCGGTTGTGATGGTATACCGGGGTTAGTAGTAGGAACAACAGCAGCTATTTGTTTTGACTGAGATTCAATCATTTTATTAAAGCTAATTTGATTCTTGATGGCAGTAGAGAAATTATCCATTCTATTATTTATATTTTCTAGCATTTTATCATTAGATGCCAATTTCTTAGATAGGTTATCCATTAGCTTTCCTTGATTAGACACTAACTCTCTCAAAGGTGGAAAATTATTATTATTGTTGTAAGAATTGTTACCTTGATAATTACCTGAGTAGTTAGGCCTCTGTTGATTCCAACCTTGATTTTGTTGAGGACGGTTGTAGTAGTTGTTGTTGTTGTTGATGTAGTTCACATCCTCAAGTATCTCAAGGCAGTGGTTGCCTGAGTGTCCAGTGTCTCCACACTCCTCACAAGTCATGTGAGAGTCGTAGATGTGCATAACTTCTTTCTTGTCTCCAGCTCTATCATCGAGCTTCTTCATGAGCAGGTCTAGCTTTGCAGACAGCATGTCTACCTCCTTCAGCTGATGCATACCTCCACCTCTCTTGCGTGTCTGGGTCCTCTCTTCATTCCAGCTTTGATTGGACGCCATCTTCTCCACAAGAGCTGTGGCTTGTGGTATAGTAAGTGATAAGAATGCTCCTCCAGCTGCAGCATCCATGGTCTCTCGGGCACTGTTGCTGAGCCCATGATAAAACATCTGCATCAATAGCCAACTCTCCATTCCATGATGGGGATATTCTAGGATGTAGTCTTGAAAGCGCTCCCATGCTTCTGGAACAGATTCATCATTTTGTTGCTGAAAACTTGTAATCTTCCCACGGAGAGCATTGGTCTTGCCCATGGGAAAGAACTTAGCCAGGAAGTTTGTTGAGCAGAGTGCCCACGTAGTATTCTTCTCCTTTGTAGCGTAAAACCACTGCTTCGCTCTTCCTAACAGTGAGAATAGGAAGAGGCCAAGTAGTATAGCGTCTTTGGAAACTCCTGCTATGGTGAATGTGTTGCAAATCTCCAGGAAGTGTTGTAAATGAGCACTAGCATCTTCGTGTGCCTTCCCACAGAACTGGTTGGATTGCAACATGTTGATAAGTCTAGGCTTGAGCTCAAAGTTGCCATCGATCTCTGCAGCAGGTCCAGTGCGGATGTTGTCCGTAGTGGGAGCTGAGAACTCGCGGATTGATTTGTTCGCCATGGCTTCGAACTCTGAAGACAAGTTCCGGTGATCTTCTTGATTGGATGAAGCTTCTTCGTGAAGTGTTGATGATTTCTTTAGCTTGGCCCTCGTCTTCTTGAATAATGCTTCAGGATTGTCAACAAAATTCCCTGGAAGATGTCTTCTATTCATACATTCCCCTGCATAAGATAAAATAGAAAAATATCGGGGTAAAACTGTATGAGAGAATAGATAAGCTCAATCATATTAGTGATGCGAATGATTACTCTAAATCTTTTATTCTATTCCTGATTAGTAATCAACCTTCCCCGGCAACGGCGCCAAAAATGCTTGTTGGGTATTCTTAACATCATTACTAAAAGTAGACTAAGTTCTCTAAATCTAGCAATGGTGCCAAAAATGCCAAACCTATCCCTTACACCACTTAAGCCAAGTTGTCATCCCCAGCATGATATAAGAGACGCGGTATTGAAATATGCAATTGCTCTTCTAAATAAATAATGAATGGGATCTGCAAGCGCAAAGATTAATACCGATGTAGCATTTTAACCGGGAAGTATTCCAGGTATCGTTATTTATATTTTTACCACTGGGAAGGGATTAGAAATCATCACTAATGATTACAGAATAGAATATGAGATTGAGCATCTATCATTGCATGTATAATTGAGAACATTATATCTAACTCATCATACAGGGATAAGTGTCACATAAAAGATATATGAAATAATAATAGTGACAAGGATAACTAATCTGATCTAGCCACATAATAAATATGATAAGCACCTCAATTAGATACTCTAGAAAGTCATTAGCAAGGTATTAGAACGAACTACAAGAATATTCCCTAAGTTATTCTTAACTATATAGTCTAGCATATCATAGTTAGTGAAAGCATACTTAGCAATCATTGTGAGACAAGACTACGCCCATGCATAGTCATATTAGCAAGGAATATGAGAAACATAGCAATCACTCCCCTGTAATAATGTTGCTCTGCTAGCCCAATACACGAGAGGGGGACTATATAAGAATCAATGAAGCTGTCACTATCACGAACCACCCCACGATCTGGCATATTGGGTACAATCGCAGATAAATACGGTATAAGCACCACGCCTACACAATATCTTTCATTTACCCATGGATCCGATGGATAAACGCTATACAATCCTAAGCATGTATATAGATCGTATCTAACTAAGCTAAGTACATAACTATGATAAACTAAGAACAATATAATCTTGAATATGAGCAAATAGAGCAAAGTCATAAGCAATATATTGAAGTAGAACAAAGTCATATTCATAATATTGAAGAACAAAGATAATTAGAAAGCAATTAGAAGCACAATTAGAGAATTACCAAGAATCCTCCTGACAGATCCGGAAACCAATCGAAGATTGACTCCTTCTAGTTCTAATCCTATGTAGCTATGCTAATCTAGATATCTAATTGATGTGGTGGCTCTAATCTCGATCAGAGGCTTCTTCTCCCTTGATGGAACAATGAATTAGGGTTGAGAGGCTCTCTCCTCCAGGGGCCAGGGGGTCTGGTTTTATAGTCCCTTCAAGTGAATATGGGCCCTTGGATCAAACCGACATAGATTGTATGGTTTAGATTCATCCTTTAGGTCGGTGGAGATCTCCCGCAAAGCAGAGTCCTGATTGGACTTGGACAGGGGGCGGGCGCCCAGTAGGACAGGGCGGGCGCCCTGCCTCTGGCCCCGTTTCGCCTCCGCTTCGATCTCGTGGCTTCTGGAGTCTTCTAGATGTAAGATAATTGCGCAACACGTTAATATCTTTACGTAATCCTGACATGTGGGCCTTTCTTCCATATTTCCTGATAACCCCCTACAGAAATAGACAAACACCAAAACTCATGGAATTCTATCAGATAAAACCCTAAGTCTAGATCTTGATTTCATTTGGATCCTTTTCTTTATTTATTTGATAATTAAATTTGATACTTAAGGACCGTCAACAGCCGGCGCATGTTTACCTGTCATATCTGAGACCCATGCGGGTGTCACGCGAGTGGGATCCCATCGAGGGAGGCACCGAGCCCTCGGAACCTAACGAACGGTTCTGACACCCACCATGACTGCCCTCGGGTATTTTTGAGATGTGCCCATAAGGCCACTAGCCGACCCCTATCGAATGGGACTCGGACATCAACTTGGATCTACCCGCTTGTAGCTCCCGGGGAACGTCGATACTCGTCCATCGAGGGTAGTACGACGTGACCCACCCCTCCTCCGAATGAAAGGATGAATGAGGAACGGAATTGTTAAAGATGAGAAAGAACCTGATCGACCCTTGTGGGGAGAGGGCTCGGGGGCTTCCTCGCATCAAGAGAACAGGATCTACGTGTAAAGAGCACGCAATCTATCCCACAAAAACTCCCGACCGTATCACTCAGGGGTAAAAGCCTTTGAAGGAATACACACCATTCCTCCAAAAGGCTCGGGGGCTACACCCGGTGGGTGCGCTCGCGCGCACCCTCTGGAGAAAAGTTCCCGACCAACAATGGTCCCTTAGAAGAGAACCTTTGAAAAGGTGACCTCACCCCTTCAAAGGCTCGGGGGCTACTGTTGGGTACCATAAAAAGGGATACCCAGATCAGAGCGATAAAAGATCGCAAAAGGCAAAATAAGCCCCCCAGGATCACCAGAACGCGGGCCCCAGCCATCTACTTCCTCGATCTCAAGCTCAAAACACGGCACGCCCGACCCCCCAAGGCTCGGACGCAGACACCGTCTCGCCCAACCCTCACTGGCCTCGGGCGCAAGTTCCGTCTCGCCCGACCCACCCCAGGGCTCGGGCGTAAGCTTCGTCTCGCCCGACCCCCTAGAGCCTCGAACGCAGAACCCCGCCTCGCCCGATTCCCTCGGCCTCGGGCGTAAGTTACGTCTCGCCCGATCCCCTCCAGGGCTCGGGCGCCAAACAGATCAAGGCAAGGCTTCCGACGCAGGGCACCCGTACCCGTGACATGACAGACACACTGACTTCTGTATCACAGCAGGCCATGGCGGCGACTATTCCAACCACCCTGGCCACTGTGGCCTTACCTCTTTCACTATGCAACCTTACCTCTTTCACTGTGGTGTCCTCCCTCACAGTAAAAGAGGAATGGGGAAGGTTAATCAGCGCTACTGTTTGTTGTCTTCTCCCACTGTTGACAGGATGATCAACAGTACCACCGATCCGACCCCCATGACTCCTACAGGGCTCGGTAACCTTCCACAGGAGCAGCCATGTTGTCAGCCATCCCTCAAGGACGAGATGGACAGGCTTCAACAGGGTCGGGACTGTGGCTTCACCATTCAAACAGAGGAAATATACTCATGTAAAAACCCGTCTCCCCTTGAGGCTATAAAAGGGGAGCCAAGGTTCACAACTAAGGGCAGGTTCACCAAGTTCACGCACACATGACCACCACACTCATTCACAGAGCAGCAACCAGCACTCTGTCCACCACAAAAGCCGAGACTTGGGACTTAGCCCTCTCTCGCAACCTGCTTGTACCCCCCTACTACAAGCACCTTTGGGTGCAAGGCTATACAGACCCCCGATCTCACTGGATGTAGGGCATTCCAGGCCTGAACCAGTATAAACCCTCTGTGTCTCACTTGCATCACCATCCAGACTCGGGTAGTTACGCAAGCTTGTACTCGTTTGTGTCTAGACCACGAGTCTAGACGCCGACAACAATGATATTGCAATTAGTGCTCTTCATGAAGCTCTTGATGACAAGACCTTTGAGCAAATCAAGAACACTGAGGTCGCTCATGATGCATGGGCAAAATTAGAAGAAACATTTGAAGGCACCAAAGGTACCAAGACCGCCAAAGCTTACATCCTCTAAGAAAAGTTCTCAAGCTTCAAGATGCAAGAGGATGAAAGTGTGCCAGAGATGTTTCACCGGTTTCAAGTCATTGTGAATGAGCTCAAGGCACTTGGGGAAGAAGTGAAGGATAGTCAATTCTCTATGAAGTTCTTGAGAAGCGTGCCCAAGAGATTTGACACATTGATCACCGTACTAGTGAAGACAACACTTAGTGAATCAACTCCCCAATAAGTGTTCCAAGAAGTGATGACCAATGATGCTTATAGTGAAGATGATGAGAAGGATGAGTTGATCAAGAAGAAGAAGAAGGATGGTGAGAAGAAGAATGATGAGAAGAAGAAAAGTGTCAAGGCCTCCTCATCCAAGGGCAAAGCTAAGATAGAATCATCAAGTGAAGAAGAAGGAAGCTCTTGTGATAGTGATGAAGATGAGGAGATGGCTCTTCTTGTCAAAAGATTTGGTAAGTTCATGAAGAAGAAGGGTTATCGGGCAAGAAGGAAGAAGAGCTCCTCCAAGAAGAATGACCATTCCACGAGGTGCTTTAGATGCCATAGCAAGGATCATCTCATCGCCAAGTGTCCCTATGATAGTGATGATGAAGATGCTATCAAGAAGGAAAGAAAGCAGCAAAAGAAGAAGCAAGAGAAGAAAGAAGGCTCAAACAAGAAGGGTGATGCTCATGTTGCAACTTGGGATAGTGATGATGAGAGCACCAAGAAGAAGGGATATGCTAGCATTGCAATTCAAGGAAAGAGCTCCATCTTTGACACTCCATCATGCTTCATGGCTCAGGCCACTAAGGTATCATGCAATGATGAGAGTGACCATGCTAGTGATAGTGATAGTGATAGTGATGATGATGAACCAACTAATGATGAACTAATCACTATGTTAGAAGATTGCACTCATCACTATAAAGAAACTAGGAAAGAGTGCAAGGCCTTGCTTAGGGATAAGAAAACCCTTGAGCAAGAACTTGATGAGCTTAGAGCATCTTATGAGAGTCTAAAGGAAGGCCATAAGAAGCTTCAAAAGGCTCACACTAAGCTTGAAGAAGCTCATTCCTCTCTAGTTAACAAATGTGAAAAATGAGCCAACTAACATTGAAAAAGCTCAAACTTGCAACATAGGCATAACATGTGATATCTTGAGTAAGCCTATTGTTATTGCTTCTACTAACCCTTCATATAGCACATCTACATCATCCTCATCTAGTGGTGATGGTTTCACATGTGAGACCACACTAAAAGTTGAGAATGAAATTCTCAAGAAGGAGGTGAAAGAGCCAAATCACACCTTAGCCAAGGCTTATGGTGGTGAGGACTGCTTGCTTATGTGCTTGGGTAGCCAAAGAGCGTTTCTCTATAAAGAGGGATTGGTCTATAACCCCAAAAAAGGCAAGGCCGCCTTTGCTCCTCACAAAACTAGTTTTGTGAAGAACAATGGCCGTATTGCAAAGCTTGCAAGCAAGTTGGTCACTTAGAGCAACAATGCATGAACAAGAAATCCAAAGCTAATGTATCCTCAATTAAGCTCAATTCTTTCAATGTGCTTACTAAGGATACAAAAGGTGTTCATGCTAAGTTCATTGGTGCACTGTTGACGGTTCTTAAGTATCAATTTTAATTCTCAAATAAACAAGAGAAAGGACCAATATGCAACCAACACCTAGAATTAGGGTTTGATCTGACAAAATTCCACGAGTTTTGTTGTTTATCTGTTTCTGCAGGGGGTTATCAGGAAATAAGGAAGAAAGGCCCACATGTCGGGATTACATAGAGATATCAACGCACCGCGCGATTTTCTACCATCTAGAAGACCCCAGAAGCCACGGGAAGAAGGCAGAGGCCGAAAGGGGCCAGGCCCAGGGCGCCCGCCCTGAGGACCTGGGCGCCCGCCCCCTCCTATACTCCGTTCGGGACTCTCTTCGCACACGATGTTCCACCGACCTAATGGATCAAGGATAACTTAGTACCACCTCGCCTACCGACCCAAAAATGCATAGAGGAGGAGGACTATATAAGGAGACCCCCTGGCCCCTAGAGAAAACAAGAAGTTATCATAGAGATTGAGGGGTGCCCTCAAAGGAAAACCTATTCTCTAAATAATATTTCTTTTTAGGCTTAGCAACCAATGTAAGTAGAAATAGATCTTCTAGTTTCTACTAGATTGAGAGATATAGAGTGGAGGTGTGGATCGGAGGAAGGCCGGCCTTTCGGTGTCTACTCCGAGCTTGTACTTGCGGGATCAAGTTCTCCTAACCCGAGGCTTGCTCCTAGGATTCTTCAGTATTTCGACTTCTAAATTCTAGTAAGTTCTTATTTTATTGTTCTTTTGGTTTATGAGTTTACTTTAATCTCTTCACGTAGAGTTTAGAATAATCATTGCTGGCGTAAACGTGGTGTTTAGGCTGGGGTACTCATAGATATTCCCTGACTAGCTAGATCGTGGTAGTAGTGAGGAACGTGACAATTCCGAGTTACCTTTGCAGACCATATCTCGTTAGCAGGAAGGATAGGGTTTATAGGTGCGGGTTGAACATCCTTTGTGGTGTCTAGATTCCGTTAGCCTCCCCAAGAGAACAGTAGATCATCCTTGCCAAGGTTAGAAGGAGACTACGGTTGCAGTCTTCTCTATTTATCACTCACATCGAGAACATTCTTTGTTGCCTAAAGGGTTAGTAGTAATAGACCGGTTAGTCAGATGCACTCTTTCTCCTAGTGGTAAAAAAATAAATACGATACTCTGGATAATTTCCCGGGTGAAGTGCTCACCGATATCCGTGCGCTTGCGGATCAATTCCTTATTGCGTTCCCAAATATCAACAAGCATTTCTGGCACCGTTGCCGGGGAGAAAGACGGTTTGCTGAGATAACCTTGAGTCTTACTACTAACTTGTATCTATACTTTTATCTTTTCTTATCTTTTATATTCTGTATTTATTTTCTTTACTCTTACCTTATGGAAAACCAAAATTCTAAATCGATCCATGAATCTGCAATCCCTTCAGTAACTGACCTTTTACCATGGGAGTCATCACAGCCTATCCAAACATCCCAGTATAAGTTAAGTTCTAGGTTGATTGCCATGATTCAAAACCTATCTTTTTCGGGAAAGGAAGATGAAAACCCTTACCTTCATATTAGAGATTTTGAGCAAACATGTGATTGTCTTCGCATTGAAGGCATTTCTGATAGAACTTTACGTTGAAACTTTTTCCTTTTTCCTTAAGGGGAGAAGCTAGACAATGGTACAGTCAGAAGGTAAGTCAACAACGAGGTGAATGGGGAGTTTTACGAGCCAACTTTTGTCTAGATTTCTATTCCCTCGACTATATAGCCGACCTTAGACTCGAAGTCCTATCTTTTAAACAAAAAGATAATGAAACTTTGGGAAAATCTTGGAAACGTTTTTATGATCTTTTAGAATCTGGTCCAAACCATAATCTTGAAGACCCTGTTCTTTTATTTCACTTTTTTCGAGGTCTTCATAAAAATCACAAACAAATGCTACACACAATGTCTAGAGGTTCTTTCTTTCGCATCCCTACTAATGAAGCTAGAGTGATCCTAGATAGAATCCTAGAAGCTGAGATGGATAATACCCTTCATGATGAAACCTACGAAGCCGAAGTAGACACTCTGCCAAATTCTTCATCTACTTTAGCTATCCCAAGTTCTGAGCCACAAGAGGAAGAAATTCCACCACTGGACTTCATGCTGGATATAGAATCTGATTTTTTGCCAATTTTGGGAACATTTCAAACTACCATTCTATTGACAAACCCCAAAACGGCCAGTTTAGCATTTATTTGCCAAGTGAATATCAATTGAGAGAGCTTATCTCAGTCATGAGTAGCGAATGGTTGGAGGAATCAAAGCTTTCCTCTGATGTGATCCGTTTGGACACACCCTCTATAACTATACGGTGTGCTTATAATTCTGATCGATTTAATGCTCTTTATAATCCTGTTGTGGGGATCAACATCATGTCTAAATCTTTTGCACTTAAACTATTTAAAAATCTTGTCTTAACCCCCACAACAAAGGTCATAAAGGAATCTTCGGGACGATTAGTCCCCAGTCTTGGAATTATTAATGTCCTACCTCTTACGGTAGAAGGCTCCATGGTTCATTTGAACTTCTATATCTTTGATACATGGGACTTCGACCTGTTGATAGGACAACCTTTTAGAAGACTCCTTTATGAAGGTCATACTGGAAAGCTACACATTTCTTTTGGAAAAGCCTTTAAATTCCCAATAATAATTTCACACTCCTTGAATAATAAGGCCGAATCATATCTTTTGTCTGATCCTATGGAGGAGGTAAAGGCTGCATCTCTAGAGCTTTTAGAAGAATCAGACTTAGAAGACGAAACTCCTTTCTTCATAGAAGAAGAAGCCGAACCTTCTGAACCTGAACACTTAGATGAGTTTGCAGAAACACCTAGACCCCCCATAGAGCTTAAAACTTTACCACCCGGTCTTATCTATGCTTTCCTAAACAATAATCTAGAGTTCCCTGTAATCATTAGCGATAAACTCACTCAGGAGCAAACTCTGCGATTAATGACCATTCTTGAGAAACATCACTCAGTTTTCGGCTACTCACTCCAAGATCTTACAGGAATCAGTCCTATGGTTTGTACCCATCGTATTCCAACAGATCCTTCTGTTTCACCTTCTCGAGAACCCCAACGTAGACTTAATAACACTATGAGAGAGGTAGTTAAAAAGGAAGTTATAAAATTACTACATGCAGGGATTATATATCCTGTGTCGCATAGTGAGTGGGTAAGCCCAGTACAAGTTGTGCCTAAAAAGGGAGGCATGACTGTTATTATGAATGAAAAGAACGAGCTAATTCCGCAATGCACCGTCACAGCATAGACTATAGAAAATTAAACAAAGCCACGAGAAAGGATCACTTTCCTTTACCTTTCATAGATGAGATGCCAGAGCGATTAGCAAACCATTCGTTCTTCTGTTTCTTAGATGGATATTCAGGGTATCATCAGATCCCGATCCATCCTGATGATCAAAGCAAAACCACTTTTACATGCCCATATGGAACTTATGCTTATGTTGGGTATTTTAAACGCAAACAGAAAAATCCGCAAGCGCACGGATACCGATGTAGCTTTCACCCGGGAGTATTCTAGAGTATCGATTTTCCACAGAGAACGTGAGTGTACTAATTAAGATCCAAGATTGCCCAAGGATAACTATATAATTATTTTTGGTGGGAAGAGAGGAAGTTTCCTGAGAGTTCTCTAGTTGATCTAAGAATCAAAAATTACTTCAAGATTATCTATTTTGGGACATCAGAACACTAACCACAGAAAGAGATGAGAAGGGGGCTAGGAAGCTCCGACTACGGTCCTACAAACACCGATCCGAACGAGGTGGAATACGTCGACCGTTAGGGCTGTCACTACCCTAAGGCTACCACAACAATCCGTAGGATTGGGTGCAATTCCAGGTAATTGCGAGACTAAACACCACGTCTAATCTATTAATTACTAC
Source organism: Sorghum bicolor (assembly GCF_000003195.3). NCBI lineage: Eukaryota > Viridiplantae > Streptophyta > Magnoliopsida > Poales > Poaceae > Sorghum > Sorghum bicolor. The sequence goes on from NC_012878.2 coordinate 43,628,737, forward strand.
TCTAATGTTTCAAAGATTAGAGCACTTGATGCAAGCGGGAATCCAATAAATAACTTGAATGTAAATAAAAGTAATTAGAGAACTCAAGAGTTATGAATTGAAGAACCTGGAGAACGATGAAGAACGAACCAGTTGCTGCAAAAGTACAATGTTGAGGAAGATCCGACAGATCCGGCTCCTCCTCCGCTCTCCTCTTCTCTCTCCCTATTTTCTAGATTACAACTAGAACTAACTAGAACTAGAACTAGAGGAACTAGAACTAGAACTAGATGAACTAGAACTAGATCTAGATGAACTAGAGGTAGAACTAGAAGAACTAGAGGGATCCTCTCTACTTGGATGAAGAATTGAAACCCTAACTTTGATTCTGTAGAAGAGGTATGCTCTCCAGGGGCCAGGGGACCTTTCTTATATAGTCTTTTCAGATGAATCTGGGCCGTCGGATCAAACCGACATTAATCGCACGGTTTTCCTTGGTCCCTTAGGTCGGTGGAGCACGATCCGCGAAGTTGAAGCTGATTGGTTATTGTAGCTGGGCGGGCACCCAAGGGACTCCCGTTCGGCCTCCCGTTCGTTCCCGTGGCTTCTGGAGTCTTCTAGATGGTAGAAAATTGTGCGGCACGTTAATATCTCTATGTAAACCCGACGTGTGGGCCTTTCTTCCTTATTTCCTGATAACCCCCTGCAGAAATAGACAAACACCAAAACTCGTGGAATTCTGTCAGATAAAACCCTAAGTCTAGGTGTTGGTTCCATTTAGATCCTTTTCCATGATTAGTTGATGGTTAAATGTGAGCATTAAGGACCGTCAACAGCTTACCGTAGAATGTCTTTTGGGTTATGTAATGCACCAGCTTCTTTTCAAAGATGCATGATGTCTATATTTTCCGATATGATTGAAGAGATTATGGAAGTTTTCATGGATGATTTCTCTGTTTATGGAAAAACTTTTGATAGTTGTCTTGAAAACTGACAAGGTTTTGCAAAGATGTGAAGAAAAGCACTTAGTCCTTAATTGGGAAAAATGTCATTTTATGGTTAGGGAAGGAATAGTGCTGGGACACCTAGTGTCTGAAAGAGGGATTGAGGTAGACAAAGCAAAAATTGAAGTAATTGAACAACTACCTCCACCTGTGAATATAAAAGGAATTCGAAGCTTTCTTGGCCATGCTGGTTTTTATCGTAGATTCATAAAAGATTTTTCATTCATTGCTAGACCACTTACTCTTTTGCTAGCCAAGGATGCTCCTTTCGAATTTGATGATGCATGTCTAACATCTTTCAATTTATTAAAGAAAGCACTCATCTCTGCACCAATCATTCAACCCCCTGATTGGTCGTTGCCTTTTGAAATTATGTGTGATGCTAGTGATTATGCTGTGGGGGCAGTATTGGGACAAACTAAAAATAAGAAGCATCATGCAATTGCTTATGCCAGTAAAACTTTGACAGGAGCTCAACTTAATTATGCAACCACTGAAGAGCTTCTGGCTGTTGTCTTTGCCATTGATAAATTTAGATCTTATTTAGTTGGAGCTAAAATAATTGTTTACACTGATCATGCTGCACTAAAATATTTGCTAACTAAAAAAGATGCTAAACCTCGCCTGATTAGATGGATCTTATTACTCCAAGAATTTGACTTAGAAAAAAAAGATAAAAAGGGAGTAGAAAATTCTGTTGCTGATCACTTGTCTAGAATGTATTTTAAGAGTCCACAGGAAACCCCCATCAATGATTCACTCCGGGACGACATGCTCTACGGGATTAACAGGTCTGGCCCCTGGTATGCAGATATTGTTAATTTTATGGTTACAGGGTATGTACCGCCAGGAGCAAACAAGAAGAAGCTTATTCAAGAAAGTCGTTCACATATATGGGATGAGCCATACCTCTTCCGAGTATGCTCTGATGGCTTACTCAGGAGATGTGTGACCACTGAGGAAGGATGGAAGATCATTGACAGATGTCATTCATCACCATATGGAGGTCACTATGGAGCATTCCGTACACATTCAAAGATCTGGCAGTGTGGATTCTACTGGCCTACAATGTATGAAGACACGAAGCAATATATCAGAAGATGTGGGCCATGTCAAAGGCACAGAAACATAAATACAAGGGATGCAATGCCACTCACCAACAACGTTCAGATTGAGCTCTTTGATGTCTGGGGAATAGACTACATGGGTCCATTTCCTCCATCAAAGAAGTGTGAGTACATCTTGGTGGCAGTTGACTATGTCTCCAAGTGGGTAGAGGCACTACCTTGCAAGCATGCCGACAACATCAGTTCAAAGAGTATGTTTGAAGAAATTATATTTCCAAGATTTGGAGTCCCCAGAGTAGTGATAAGTGATGGAGGAGCACACTTCATCGACAAACGCTTCAAGCAATATCTATCAAAACATAGAATCTGTCACAACGTCGCTACCCCCTATCATCCTCAGACAAGTGGCCAAGCAGAGACTTCCAACAAACAAATCAAGAATATTCTTCAGAAGACAGTAAATGAAATGGGAACGGCGTGGAAAGACAAGTTACCCGATGCACTCTGGGCATACCGGACAGCATACAAGACCCCAATTGGAATGTCTCCATACCAATTGGTGTACAGGAAGACTTGCCACCTACCTGTTGAATTAGAGTTCAAAGCACACTGGGCCATAAAGAGATGGAATATGGACCTAGATGTTGCTGGAGATCATAGAAGAATGCAACTATCCGAATTGGAAGAATGGCGAGAGAAGGCATATCACAACTCAAAGATCTACAAAGAAAGAGTCAAAAGGTGGCATGACAAGAGAATCAAGAAGAAGGAGTTCACACCCGGAGATAAGGTATTACTTTTTAATTCTAGGGTGATGCTTTTCGGGCATGGAAAACTCCGGAGCAAATGGGAAGGACCATTCAAGGTAATTAATTCATCATCCCACGGAGCTATCACACTTCAAAATGACGAAGGTACGTTATTCAAGGTAATGGTCAACGTCTTAAATCATTTTTAGAGCCCAATAAAGAATTAGAAGAAATAGACGTAGTCCATTTTTACCTTCCCATGGAAAATTAGAGCCCGACCTTTTTAGTCTGATGTTTTTGGGTCATATATATATTTTTCTAAATAGTTTTGCATCTAGTAACGCGCTCGAGAAAGAGGGCCCACAGAGGGGCCAGAGAGAGGGCGGGCGCCCAGATCAGGTGGGCGGGCGCCCAGCTCCTGTTCCCCCTCGGTCCCGATTTTCTCTGTTATGGAAAATGCACTTATGGTAATCCGAATAATCCCTCAGATGGAAAGTTTCGCACGCACATCGACGGGAGCAACCCGAACAACCCATAGAGGCACTTTTTGACCCCTATATAAACAGACCCCTAACCTCAGTTCTCAAACACCAAGCCACCAAGCATTCTCTTCTTCAATTAGAGCTTGATTAGTTCCTTGCTGCTCCAATGGCCGAGAAGTACCACGATGATTGGGAAGTCGTTCCCTTCAACCTCAACATGGAGTCTGTGGAAGACCCCGATGCCCGTGCTCTCGTCCCGGCCAATACAGAGCGACAGCTAGAAGCCATGCCATTACGCCAACGCAGCTCCGCCCAATCCTATCATGCTCAACCAGTTCTCACCGCACCACCACAACCCCTACTTCTCTAGGGATCATCATCCAAGACGAAGACCACCATCAAGGTGCCAATCGGCACAAGGATCCTTCCACCTAGACCCAATGAGAGGGTCGTTGAAGTCAAGACCAACCGGAGCGGCGAGATCAGCAGTATTCGCTACACTACGGAGGAGGAAAGGCCTTACTTTGAAGGGATTAGAGCAGCCAAAGTCCGTTTCATCCCTCCAAAAGCAGCCCCGAAGCACGCTCTCAATGCTTTTGAGACATCTCCCATGCGTCGCAAGACTATAATAGATATTGGTGAGGACGTTCACAGACTAGACAGAGTTATCATAGACCTCCAGTCCTCGATTAATTCCCTCACTAGGCAGCTCTCTAACCACAACACCGTTATACTAGGCCTTAGGCAGGATCTTGCCAGTGCCAACAAGAAGATTAAGAAATTAGAGCGCCACTAAGTTATCTAGATTAGACCTTGAGGCAATGCATCTTAGTTATCTATCTTTAAATTCGGTTTAGGTTTACTATTATCATCAATTTATTATCAGTTTACTACTAGTCTTTTGTAATAAATGCCTCAAAGTTAATAAAGAGTATTATTATTATTATGTCTTGTGTGTCTCTACTTTATTTTTGTGCAAGAAAGCAGAAAACAAGTATGGGGGAGATCCCTCAAGATGCCAAACACACTCCGACTACACCACTCCACGATTCAGGTACACACTCTGTAACACCCTAGGTGTTAAGCATGCACTTAGTCTCATCAAAGTCATGCATAAGCATTCCCATCAAGCATAAGCATCATGAGCATGACACTCTTCCCAAATTATGTTTTGATGTGCTTCACTTCATGAGTTTAAATATGCTAAAAATATGATGCTTGCTTCTAAAATTGTGAAATATGCAAATTAGGTTGCTTTATGTGTAAGAAGAATTTAGAATATTTTTGTGCAATTTTTGGAGCTATGGAAATTGAGAAATGGAATTTATACAAAAATATCCAAAAAGAATTTATTTAAAACCTAGAACTGAGTTTTAACTTGTAATTCAAATTCTGTTTGGAATTTGGTCTTGCTTGTTAAAGAAAAGTTGTAGAGTTTTTGTTTTGGAACAACTTTGTTTTTGGGAGCAAGAGGTGAAAATGATTTTAAATTGGTCCAAATGAATTTAGAAAGAATTTGAGAAAAGAATTTCAAAAAAAAAAAGAAAGGGGGCAGGCGCTGCTGGGCCGACCCGCCTCCCTTCTGGCCCACCTGGGCAGCGCGGCCCGCTCCCCCTCCCCTCTCTCCCGCGCGCGCGGCGCCCGCCTTGCTCCACCCGGCGCCGGCCACGTGGCGGCCGTACGCCGGTGTTGGACGCGCCGCGGCCGGCCTCCAACCCCCCCTGGTCGGGACGCCGGCGCAGGCTCCCAGGCCACTCCCTCCATCCTGTCTCCCCCGCGCCCTCCTTCTTCCTTCTCCGCTCGCACCGCGCAGCAGCAGCTGCTGCTCCGTGCGCCATTGCCGGAGAGAGCTCCGCCGCTCGTCGCCGGCCACACCAGAGCCTCAAGCTCGACGCCGAGAGCACCAGGGCACTCGCCGTCGCTAGGGTAAGCTCGTGCGAACGTTCTACCGAGGTGAGAGTCCGTCGAGCGCCGTGAATCGCTCGCCGGAGTTACCCCGAGCTCGTCGGAGTACTCCGCCGCGACGGATCTAGCGTTTCCCTGCCTCTTTTCGCTCGTTCTCTGTTGCGCTAGGTCGGTAGGAAGGTGAGGAAGCTCGGAGAGGCGTTTGAGCACGCTCTACCGCGCCGGAGCAGCCTGGCCACGGCGAGCAGCGCCGCCGTGCCGCCATGCATGCTCGCCGGAGGTGTTCCGGCCGTCCTCTGGTCGATCCAAGGGTACCGCTGGGTGCGTCTTGCTGCGGGGAGCACGTTGGTGCTCACCCCGTGGCCGGAGACCTCACCGCCGGCGAGATCCGCTCGTCGGAGGTGAGCTCCCTCTCGGTCTCGCTGACCGGTGGGGTCGGGGACCCACTGTCAGTCGCAGGGGTACCCCGGTGGGTGTAGATCTAGGTGTGCGTAGCCTTTTTCGTCGGTTTTCTTGAAAAAGTGTTTTCCAGAAATTGATTTAAAGTTTGTAAAATCTATATCTTGAGTTCTACAGCTCCAAATTGAATGAAATAAATTTTGGTGTGCTCTATATTTCCAGATCTACAGTTTGATGTAGTTGCATGTCATGTTGGAGTAACTTTTCTGTGTGAATATATTTTATCCATGATTTTGTTAAACTTGGAAAATGCATAGTAAATAAAATATGGCTCAGAAAAATGTGAAACTTGATTTGTTGGCTTTGCATGTGTGTTGCTCACTGGAAAAATATGGGTACATATTAGTTGAGGAATAAATGAATTTATGGTAATTTAAATGCTTGCATGGCAGTGCTTTATGATTTTTAATAATTAAATGGGTCATGCAATAAATCTGGAAAATTTTGTGGGTGTTTCTTATGATGTTAGACAAATTGTAAAAATATGAAATCTGTTGTTTGACACTTATATCACAGTAGAGTGATTTTACTTACCTTATCAATTAATCTTGTGATTTTTGTGGCTCAAAATAAGTAACCAAAAATTATGAAAAAATCACAGTAGACTTTATGATTAGCTAGTAGTCTCCTGTAATTTTTCTGGAATTTATTGATGAACAGAATTGCATGTGATTTTAATGGGCCTAGAAATGAATAAAGAAAATTATGAATGGTTGCATATCTAGGTTGAATGGAATAAGTTGGGTTTGGTGTATCTTTGAAGCATCATGTGGGTTACTGATTGCATTTGAAAAATAATTGTAAAAGAGAATGCAATAGATGTTTAATCCAAGTGTCTGTTCTTGGATGATGTTGCATACCTTGTGATGAGCATGACCAAGTGTATCATCCATGCATCATGTCATGGTCCTTTGGTACCTTCTCATACAAGCATCCATTCGGGCATCTCGCACTCCACTCATGAGCACACATGCATCATACAGGCTCGCAGGAGAACGAGGTGGGACCCGAGGAGCCAGAGGAGACTCAGGAGCAGGAACCTCCGGAAGTACCGGAACCCGGAGAGGAACTGCAGGAGTGTCCAGATCACCGACCCAGCACCTTTGAGAAAGGCAAGCCCCGGAGCATTCTAAGTCTCCCTATTCTCGCTAACTTATATGAAGTACTATACTTGTTCTACTGTATTGCATATTAAGTGATACGATTTGCCTGATACCGTTGCTGCATATGTACTCCTTGTTATCCCTACTCGTTTATCTACCTTGTCCTATGTAGATAAGTGCGGAGTCTATGCTTAGCTTGCTTAGTCTGGTAGAAGTCGGGTGATTCCCTGTCACCTGCGAGATATAGGTGGATACCTGCTAGATTAAGCATTGTTTGCTCGGGAAAGTAATGACCAAGTGTGGAATGAATTGGAGACCGGGCAGGGTCTTATGGTGGGTTGACCATAGTGCCCCTGCCTGTGTCGATTAAGGACCGGTCGTTGACGGCCCTCTTGTCATGTTGAACGCATGCCCCACACTTAGCTGGAAGGATAAGTCGTTCCGACCGCGAAGCCTGAGCACTATCCGGGCCGGGAATCGGCCCGATGTACGCGCTGTATTGGTGATGGTTGAGGAGAACGACGAGGGCGCGGCGCGCAACCTTGGTATACCTTGGATACCTCGGTCGCCGGAACGGTCCTCGGGTACGGGCGGTGCCTGTCGAACCCGCGAATTGGTCCTGGATAGTGCAACACGGTGACCTGTAGCTCACTTGATCAGTGAGTGTGGTTTGTGTGGGGAATAAATTCGCCAGCTGGTTAGAAATCGATTCGAATCGCCATCGCTCCTGGATAGTGAGCACTTGACATGAGCTTCGTCCTCGTAGTAAGGACTATGGAACACTTGGGTTATAATGATGAATGGTTTAAGAAATGCTATGATGAGGTACTATTATAGTCTCATACTTGCTTGTAATAGCACAGGAGCAAACCTAGATAATAGGTAATGATACTTTCAACTTGAGCAGATTAAAAGAAGAAAAGATTTATTTAGGTTAGGGTAATAAAACCTTGCGGTCTTTGCAAAATGGTTGTCAGCTACCCCACTAAATATCCTTCATGATCCTTGATGAGTCTTTATTTTAAGTTTATGACGGGTAAGTCTAGCTGAGTACCTTCTCGTACTCAGGGTTCTATTCCCATGTTGTTTTGCAGATGGTCAAATGTACTATGGTTATTGCATCCTCTGTCTGTACCCAGCTATGGGTGATGACTAGACCAAGGGCGATGGTCACTCCGTCTTTTCCTTTGCTTTTGTGGGAATGACCGAACTATGGCACTGTATCAGACTTATTGTGTTTGTTGTAATTTCGAACTATGAAGCTTCCGCTACTTGAAGAACTTGGTTTGTAATAACTTAAGTACTCCGATGTATTTTATGAATGTTGAAATCTGGATGTACTTGTGGATGGCGACCGCTAAACTTATTACGATCTTGGCTGTTATGCGAAGTGTGGTTGAAATCCTTCGAGATTTCACGGACTACAGGGATTATAGGGGCTTAAGCCTGATGGTTTGACTATGCAATGGTCGCTGTTGGGCTTAATCTCTTATAATTTGGTCGGTTCTGTTACAGCTGGCATCGGAGCAAGGTTTAGCGGGTTACTGTTCATAAGTACGTTCTAAACAGAAATCTAAACCGGATTAATAAAAGATTTTTTCTTAATTAATCAATAATGCTCAAGGTGTTAAACTAAGTTTTGGAAAATTATCTAGTGTGCCATGGTCATATCCTTTATGCCCAGTTAAGGACTCTAAGGTGGCTAGTTAAGTACTGACTTGGTTGTTAATGCATCATATTTTTATTTCGTCGCTCATACGGCGTGCAATAGTATGAGTGCCATTCATTTGAGTGGTAATGTATGGATCAATTCTTCCTCTACGCCATGGTAAGTGGGAGTTGTGAGAGCATGATCGGATACACTGCCGGTCTAGGGAAGTGTTGTCAGGTGCTGTGTCATGCACACATGTTGGTGTGTCTTGGGAACAGTACCGCATGCTGGGAATTCCGTCCTGAGAGGCGATGCCGTCATTAGGGCGATGATGTGGGTAGTGACACGTCACATGCATGGACGGGTGTCTGTGTATGTGAGTGTATGGTTTTAAATTTTGTTCTACACGATCATACTGTGGGTGGGCTGAAATGAGTTTTCTGCAGGTACACTAACCACGTTCTCGCTTAGAACGCTAGTTACGTTATGAGAGAACGTTGTATGCCACCGTGTATACCGCTTAGTGTTAACCTTTGTTTTCTAAGTTTGTGAGATCGTAAGTTCGTGCATGCATTATGTGCATTTCATATCATTGCTCACTTTCCCCCTTAATTTAATCTGTCCCAATTCTAAATAAAATAATTAAAGGTAATCCTCACTCTTACCCACGGTATTCCATTTGCAGCAGATGGCACGCACTAGGCTCACCGCTCGCAAGTCCACTGGTGGGCGGGCCCCTCGCCGTCCGTTGGCAGCTAGGAGCTCGCGACATAAGAGCAAGTTCCTAGAGGAGTTTGGGATGCCCACTTTGCTTTGGAGGGTGCTCAGTTCGATGGGGTATCCCGAAGGAAGGGAGCCTCGCTACTATTGGGATAAGGAGCCGCTTGGTGACGAGACCCTGGTGGGGATCGAGGCAGTTGTCCCTACCAGTGGAGGAGACCCTGCTTGGGGCGGTTGGGTGTACGAGTCCCGAGGTGTCACGCCTTTCCACGGTGCCAGCAGGGCAGCTTTCGCAGTTTTGAGGGACCTCATGGAGAGGTTTCCACAGGAGCTGGCCCACGCCTTCGCTGGGGTGTTTCCCCGGGGTGACCCTTACACTTCGGTGTGGGAGCAGTCCGAGGTGAATGCTCTAGAGAGGAGTGCGGATGAGGACCAGCACAGTGACAGTGCAGCTATGAGTGCCATGTACGCGTTGATGAAGACCTATGGAGGCCTGGAGCGTTGTTTGGGTCGCTTGTCTGGGTCTCTTCTCACCGTCCAGGATGAGAAGCGTCAGTTGCAGCGTGAGTTTGACTCTGAGGTTGAGAGGCTACAGGCAGAGTTGGCCCGTGTGACCAGAGAGAGAGACCAGGCAGTCCAGAAGAACAGTGAGCTGAGTCAGGACCTGCTTGCAGTGCGGGAGCAGAAGGACAGGGTGACTACTGCTCACAGGAACTGCGAGCGCATGCTAGTCCATGTGCTTGGACAGAGGAATGAAGCCTGGCACGAGGAGGACACTTTGAGAGTCCGACAGCTGGAGCTAGAGCAGCAGCTAGCTAATGCTGAGGAGTACAATGAGAACTTGCATGAGGAGATCCACCAGCTACATAACCAGCTCCACCCTCACCACCTGCCTGGAGCAGCTGAGCTAGACTCTGAGGACGAGATGGATGCGGATCCCGAGATAGGAGCAGCTGCTAGTGGTGATGAAGATGAGGATGGTTCTGGCATGGACAGTGACCATAGCGAGTAGATGCTAGGGCTCTAGAGCTAGTCCTTCCTCTTTTGTGATGTATGTTGCATGGCATGTCGTGTACTTTTGGATCTGTGCTGTGTAAGACTTTATGAGTTAATGCTGAAAGTCCAGTGTATGTATGCTGTCAAGTTGGATGTATGCAAACCTTGCTACGTGAATGTTAAGTAATCTGTTAGTGATGTTGTGCGTGGATGATGAGTTGTTGTGCCTTTGTTTATTGTGTGAATTTATTCCCTCAGTAAATTCAGTATGGCACGATTTTACACATTTTCTACCGTTGATGGCAACTCCTAACGATTGCTTATCATTGGCATATGCAGATGGTGCAAACACGTGGCGGGGGTAACAGCAACCCGGGCCTTGGAGCAGGTACATCTGGAGGTGGGGCTCAACGGAATGAGGACAGAGCACCAACACCGCCCCCACCACCGCCTCCCCCGTACACTGCGGATGTGTTTTTCGCGCAGTTTCTGGGGAGCCAACGCAACATGGAACAGATGCAGCGCAACATGGAAGAAGCTTTGCGCAACATAGCTGACAACACCCGTCGTGGGGATAATCAGGGTGGCCGGGAGGTCAACCAGTACAGTTCGTTCAAGGACTTCATGGATACCAAGCCACCAATCTTTAAGGAGGCCTTGGAACCGCTCGAAGCAGATGAGTGGATCAACACCATGGAGCAGAAGTTTCGTCTTCTCCGAATGACAGAAGAACTCAAGGCTGAGTATGCGGCACATCAGTTGCAAGGACCTGCTGGGATTTGGTGGTCCCATCACCGTACCACCTACCCAGAGGGGACACCAATCACCTGGAACCGCTTCACCACCACTTTCTGGGGAAATTACATTCCTCCTGGTGTGGTTGAAATGAAGGTTGGGGAGTTCATGAGGCTGTCCCAAGGGACGAAGTCTGTGAAGGAGTATCTACACGCTTTCAACAATCTCGCTCGCTATGCCCCTGAGTTTGTGAACACGGAGGCTAAGAAGATTGCTAGTTTCCAGAGAGGCTTGAATCCAAAGATGCTGAAGACCATGGGTATAGGGGCCAGGGCTACTTTCATTGCCTATATCAGCGACTGTGTGACCCAAGAGAACAATAACAACAACTACAGTGCATCCAAGTCTCGTAAGAGGGCCTTTGAAGCCGGATCATCCCAGTCCAGGGCACCAGTGGCAGGGCAACAGCAGTATCGTCCTCCTGCCCCGGGTGCTAGGTTCCGACCGCCGCAGAAAAGGAACACCGGGCATCCAACCCAGCAGAAGCCGTACAAGGTGGCGATAGCTCCTGCCAAGCCAAAGGCAATTCAAGGTGCAGCACCTGCCGTCAACAATGCGCCCAAGGGTCCGTGCTATAACTGCCACAAGATGGGGCACTTTGCTAAGGAATGTCCCTACCCCAAGAGGCAGCAGCCAACCTATCCAGCTCGTGTGCACCATACCTCGATTGAGGAGATCCCGGAAGGAGAACCGGTGACAGCTGGTATGTTTCCTGTCAACCAACATCTCGCAGTTGTTTTGTTTGATTCTGGATCATCGCATTCATTCATGAGCCAAGCATTTGCACAAAAGCATGATCAGCCAGTTACTGAGTTAGGTTATGGCTATCGCATCAGCTCAGACGGAGCCGATGTGTTGACTAATAAAGCGGTAACAGGAGTTACTTTGGATATCAGTGGCCGGAGGTTTCGTGTAAACCTTGTGGTCATGCCAGGACTGGTTCTGGATGTCATCATTGGAATGAACAAGATGACTGACTGGGGCACGGTTATAGATGTTGGGAATAGAACCCTTTCCCTCAGAGAGCCGCAAGGGAAGGGTGTGTTTCAGGTCAAGTTACCCCGGCGGTTGGACTTCGCCAGTCTTTCGTGTGCAGTACAGGTAGTTCCCCTAGAACACATACCCGTAGTATGTGAGTTCCCTGATGTGTTTCCCGAGGAGTTACCAGGACTTCCCCCAGATAGGGAGGTAGAGTTTGCAATCGAGTTGATACCAGGTACAGCACCAATATCTAGAAGGCCGTACCGGATGCCACCAAACGAACTCGCAGAGTTGAAGAAGCAACTGAAGGAGTTACTAGAAAAAGGGTTCATCCGGCCAAGCTCGTCGGAATGGGGTTGTCCAGCATTGTTTGTGAAAAAGAAGGATCAGTCGTTGCGCATGTGAGTGGACTATCGTCCACTCAATGCAGTGACGATCAAGAATAAGTATCCCCTGCCAAGGATTGATATCCTGTTTGATCAGTTATCCAAGGCCAGAGTGTTTTCTAAGATAGATTTGAGATCTGGGTATCACCAAATCAAGATTCGTCCGCAAGATATCCCGAAGACTGCTTTTTCCACCAGATATGGGTTGTATGAGTATCTTGTCATGTCCTTTGGGTTGACAAATGCTCCTGCATACTTTATGTATCTGATGAATTCAGTCTTTATGCCAGAATTGGATAAGTTTGTTGTGGTGTTTATCGATGATATCCTGGTGTATTCAGAAAATGAGCAAGATCACGCCGAACATCTGAGAATCGTGCTGACACGACTACGAGAGCACCAGTTATATGCCAAGTTCAGCAAGTGTGAGTTCTGGTTGAAGAAAGTTCCTTTCCTAGGGCACATTCTGTCTGAAGAAGGAATTGCTGTGGATCCATCAAAAGTGCAGGAAGTCATGGACTGGAAGGCACCAACTTCTGTCTCGGAAGTCAGAAGTTTTCTTGGTCTGGCCGGGTATTATCGTCGCTTCATACCTGACTTCTCCAAGATTGCTAAGCCAATGACAAGTTTGCTACAAAAGGATCATAAGTTTGTCTGGACGGAAGGGTGTGAGTTAGCCTTCCGCACCTTGCGAAAGTTGCTAACCACTGCTCCCGTTCTGGCACAACCTAATATCGAGAAGCCTTTTGATGTGTTTTGCGACGCATCGAAGAGTGGCCTGGGGTGTGTGTTGATGCAAGATGGCAGAGTGATAGCTTATGCTTCCCGACAGTTGAGAAAGCATGAAGTCAACTACCCAACGCACGACCTCGAGTTAGCAGCAGTGGTGCATGCCTTGAAAATTTGGAGACATTATCTGCTGGGAAATAAGTGTCACATTTATACTGATCATAAGAGCTTGAAGTACATCTTCACGCAGTCTGAGCTGAATATGAGGCAACGATGGTGGTTAGAGTTAATCAAGGACTACGATCTGGAGGTTCATTATCATCCAGGCAAGGCTAATGTGGTGGCGGATGCTTTGAGTCGCAAACCGCACTATCAAGTGGTTCAACCGTTGTTTGAAGATGGGTTCAATCTTATGCATCCTAAGGTCTTATGTCATATACAACTCAGTTGTTCACTCGAGAGTCAAGTCATTGAAGGTCAGAAAACAGACAAGGGTATTTTCCACATCAAAGAGAGGATCAAAGATGACCCAAAAACTCAGTTTCGAGTTGATGAGAAGGGGGTACTGTGGTTTCAACATCGGTTAGTAGTTCCGAAAGATCGGGAATTGAAGAATCGCATCATGGATGAAGCTCATCTCTCTAAGCTTTCTATTCATCCTGGCAGCAGCAAAATGTATCAAGATCTAAGGCCCCACTTTTGGTGGACCAAGATGAAGAAAGAAATAGCCGCTTATGTGGCCCGTTGTGACACGTGTTGCAGAGTTAAGGCCATCCATATGAAACCTGCAGGTCTGTTACAACCGTTATCAGTTCCGGAGTGGAAATGGGAAGAGGTCAGTATGGACTTTATCACCGGCTTACCGACAACCAGGAAGGGGAATGACTCGATTTGGGTAATCATAGATCGATTAACCAAGTCGGCTCATTTCATTCCAGTCAAGAACACATACAGACCTCCCGAGTATGCTGATATATATATGGCTGAGATCGTCAAGTTGCATGGTATCCCCAAAACCATCATATCGGATAGAGGACCGCAGTTCACTGCTCACTTCTGGGAGCGCATGCATAAGAGTTTGGGGACCAGTCTGATAAGAAGCACGGCGTATCATCCCCAGACTTCAGGCCAAACAGAGAGGCTAAACCAAGTGTTAGAAGATATGCTGAGGGCCTGTGTGCTATCATCCAAGGGATCGTGGGAATCATGGTTACCTTTGGCTGAGTTCTCATACAATAATAGTTATCAAGAGAGCATCAAGATGGCCCCGTTCGAAGCTTTGTATGGACGGAGATGTCGAACTCCGTTAAACTGGGTGGAACCTGGTGAAAGAAGATACTATGGTATCGACTTTGTGAATGATGCCGAGAAAAAGGTGCAGATTATACAGCAACATATGCAAGCAGCGCAATCATGACAGAAGAGTTATGCTGACAAGAGGAGAAGGCCGCTTGAGTTCAAAGTAGGCGACTATGTGTATCTCAAGGTTACGCCAATGAAGAAAATTCAACGTTTCCGAGTTCGAAGCAAGCTTGCACCCAGATATGTGGGACCATACCAAGTGCTAGAAAGGAAAGGCCCAGTGGCCTACAAGATTCAGTTACCTGAAGAGATGAGCTCGATCTTTCCGGTCTTCCATGTGTCTCAACTGCGGAAATGTCTGAAAGTACCGGAGCAAAGAATTGAACCTCGAGGAATCAAGATAAAAGCAGACCTAGAGTATAAAGAGCAGCCAGTGGGGATTGTGGATACCAAGGAGCGAGTAACCCGAAACAGAGTTGTTCGAACATACAAGGTGGTGTGGAGTCATCATGACGATAGGGATGCCACTTGGGAAACAGAGGATTACTTAAAAACAGTTTATCCAAAATTTCATAAGAAATGGTTAGTAACCCCAAAATCTCGGGACGAGATTTCCCTAAGGGGGGAAGGGCTGTAACACCCTAGGTGTTAAGCATGCACTTAGTCTCATCAAAGTCATGCATAAGCATTCCCATCAAGCATAAGTATCATGAGCATGACACTCTTCCCAAATTATGTTTTGATGTGCTTCACTTCATGAGTTTAAATATGCTAAAAATATGATGCTTGCTTCTAAAATTGTGAAATATTCAAATTAGGTTGCTTTATGTGTAAGAAGAATTTAGAATATTTTTGTGCAATTTTTGGAGCTATGGAAATTGAGAAATGGAATTTATACAAAAATATCCAAAAAGAATTTATTTAAAACCTAGAACTGAGTTTTAACTTGTAATTCAAATTCTGTTTGGAATTTGGTCTTGCTTGTTAAAGCAAAGTTGTAGAGTTTTTGTTTTGGAACAACTTTGTTTTTGGGAGCAAGAGGTGAAAATGATTTTAAATTGGTCCAAATGAATTTAGAAAGAATTTGAGAAAAGAATTTCAAAAAAAAAGAAAGGGGGCAGGCGCTGCTGGGCCGACCCGCCTCCCTTCTGGCCCAGCTGGGCAGCGCGGCCCGCTCCCCCTCCCCTCTCTCCCGCGCGCGTGGCGCCCGCCTTGCTCCACCCGGCGCCGGCCACGTGGCGGCCGTACGCCGGCGTTGGACGCGCCGCGGCCGGCCTCCAACCCCCCCTGGTCGGGACGCCGGCGCAGGCTCCCAGGCCACTCCCTCCATCCTGTCTCCCCCGCGCCCTCCTTCTCCTTCCTTCTCCGCTCGCACCGTGCAACAGCAGCCGCTCCTCCGCACGCCATTGCCGGAGAGAGCTCCGCCGCTCGTCGCCGGCCACACCAGAGCCTCAAGCTCGACGCCGAGAGCACCAGGGCACTCGCCGTCGCTAGGGTAAGCTCGTGCGAACGTTCTACCGAGGTGAGAGTCCGTCGAGCGCCGTGAATCGCTCGCCGGAGTTACCCCGAGCTCGCCGGAGTACTCCGCCGCGACGGATCTAGCGTTTCCCTGCCTCTTTTCGCTCGTTCTCTGTTGCGCTAGGTCGGTAGGAAGGTGAGGAAGCTCGGAGAGGCGTTTGCGCACGCTCTACCGCGCCGGAGCAGCCTGGCCATGGCGAGCAGCGCCGCCGTGCCGCCATGCATGCTCGCCGGAGGTGTTCCGGCCGTCCTCTGGTCGATCCAAGGGTACCGCTGGGTGCATCTTGCTGCGGGGAGCACGTTGGTGCTCACCCCGTGGCCGGAGACCTCACCGCCGGCGAGATCCGCTCGTCGGAGGTGAGCTCCTTTTTCGTCGGTTTTCTTGAAAAAGTGTTTTCCAGAAATTGATTTAAAGTTTGTAAAATCTATATCTTGAGTTCTACAGCTCCAAATTGAATGAAATAAATTTTGGTGTGCTCTATATTTCCAGATCTACAGTTTGATGTAGTTGCATGTCATGTTGGAGTAACTTTTCTGTGTGAATATATTTTATCCATGATTTTGTTAAACTTGGAAAATGCATAGTAAATAAAATATGGCTCAGAAAAATGTGAAACTTGATTTGTTGGCTTTGCATGTGTGTTGCTCACTGGAAAAATATGGGTACATATTAGTTGAGGAATAAATGAATTTATGGTAATTTAAATGCTTGCATGGCAGTGCTTTATGATTTTTAATAATTAAATGGGTCATGCAATAAATCTGGAAAATTTTGTGGGTGTTTCTTATGATGTTAGACAAATTGTAAAAATATGAAATCTGTTGTTTGACACTTATATCACAGTAGAGTGATTTTACTTACCTTATCAATTAATCTTGTGATTTTTGTGGCTCAAAATAAGTAACCAAAAATTATGAAAAAATCACAGTAGACTTTATGATTAGCTAGTAGTCTCCTGTAATTTTTCTGGAATTTATTGATGAACAGAATTGCATGTGATTTTAATGGGCCTAGAAATGAATAAAGAAAATTATGAATGGTTGCATATCTAGGTTGAATGGAATAAGTTGGGTTTGGTGTATCTTTGAAGCATCATGTGGGTTACTGATTGCATTTGAAAAATAATTATAAAAGAGAATGCAATAGATGTTTAATCCAAGTGCCTGTTCTTGGATGATGTTGCATACCTTGTGATGAGCATGACCAAGTGTATCATCCATGCATCATGTCATGGTCCTTTGGTACCTTCTCATACAAGCATCCATTCGGGCATCTCGCACTCCACTCATGAGCACACATGCATCATACAGGCTCGCAGGAGAACGAGGTGGGACCCGAGGAGCCAGAGGAGACTCAGGAGCAGGAACCTCCGGAAGTACCGGAACCCGGAGAGGAACTGCAGGAGTGTCCAGATCACCGACCCAGCACCTTTGAGAAAGGCAAGCCCCGGAGCATTCTAAGTCTCTCTATTCTCGCTAACTTATATGAAGTACTATACTTGTTCTACTGTATTGCATATTAAGTGATAGGATTTGCCTGATACCGTTGCTGCATATGTACTCCTTGTTATCCCTACTCGTTTATCTACCTTGTCCTATGTAGATAAGTGCGGAGTCTATGCTTAGCTTGCTTAGTCCGGTAGAAGTCGGATGATTCCCTGTCACCTGCGAGATATAGGTGGATACCTGCTTGATTAAGCATTGTTTGCTCGGGAAAGTAATGACCAAGTGTGGAATGAATTGGAGACCGGGCAGGGTCTTATGGTGGGTTGACCATAGTGCCCCTGCCTGTGTCGATTAAGGACCGGTCGTTGACGGCCCTCTTGTCATGTTGAACGCATGCCCCACACTTAGCTGGAAGGATAAGTCGTTCCGACCGCGAAGCCTGAGCACTATCCGGGCCGGGAATCGGCCCGATGTACGCGCTGTATTGGTGATGGTTGAGGAGAACGACGAGGGCGCGGCGCGCAACCTTGGTATACCTTGGATACCTCGGTCGCCGGAACGGTCCTCGGGTACGGGCGGTGCCTGTCGAACCCGCGAATTGGTCCTGGATAGTGCAACACGGTGACCTGTAGCTCACTTGATCAGTGAGTGTGGTTTGTGTGGGGAATAAATTCGCCAGCTGGTTAGAAATCGATTCGAATCGCCATCGCTCCTGGATAGTGAGCACTTGACATGAGCTTCGTCCTCGTAGTAAGGACTATGTAACACTTGGGTTATAATGATGAATGGTTTAAGAAATGCTATGATGAGGTACTATTATAGTCTCATACTTGCTTGTAATAGCACAGGAGCAAACCTAGATAATAGGTAATGATACTTTCAACTTGAGCAGATTAAAAGAAGAAAAGATTTATGTAGGTTAGGGTAATAAAACCTTGCGGTCTTTGCAAAATGGTTGTCAGCTACCCCACTAAATAGCCTTCATGATCCTTGATGAGTCTTTATTTTAAGTTTATGACGGGTAAGTCTAGCTGAGTACCTTCTCGTACTCAGGGTTCTATTCCCATGTTGTTTTGCAGATGGTCAAATGTACTATGGTTATTGCATCCTCTGTCTGTACCCAGCTATGGGTGATGACTAGACCAAGGGCGATGGTCACTCCGTCTTTTCCTTTGCTTTTGTGGGAATGACCGAACTATGGCACTGTATCAGACTTATTGTGTGTGTTGTAATTTCGAACTATGAAGCTTCCGCTACTTGAAGAACTTGGTTTGTAATAACTTAAGTACTCTGATGTATTTTATGAATGTTGAAATCTGGATGTACTTGTGGATGGCGACCACTAAACTTATTACGATCTTGGCTGTTATGCGAAGTGTGGTTGAAATCCTTCGAGATTTCACGGACTGCCGGGATTATAGGGGCTTAAGCCCGATGGTTTGACTATGCAATGGTCGCTGTTGGGCTTAATCTCTTATAATTTGGTCGGTTCTGTTACACACTCTGCACACTTTACTTTATACATACACATATCTTGATTATGCAAAATATTGTTTCCAACATGATAAAGATTAAAATGTTTCTAATCATGATTAATCTCACTCTGTGATATTTACTGAAAACTTGCAACTATTATTATAAAATCATTTTAAAACCCTGTGTTACTTAAGATAGTATGGAATGTGAGATGGTAGAGTATGAGTTTCTTATTCTTGATATCATTGTTACTTGGAGAATTTATTTCAAAATCTTCAAAATTCTAGCTGCCATCCTCAGTGTTTTATATGCCTATTAAAACTGAAAATATTAATTATAAAAGCTATCTACTCTGTATTGAGTTTGTTCAAAATGAGTTAGACCCTTGTTGAGAGATTTATCATGCTCCTAAGATCAAGACATTTATTCAGAAAGATTCACTCTTCCGAAGTATTATTGCATTAGAGGCATGGGCTATGCAAAAATAAAGATATTTTCGAGGAATTAAAAAGGAGCAAGTGCTCGATAACCTCACAGAAAAAATGGACAAATGTCTGACAGTAGAATTAGGGATACCTCGGTATCCACTTCAAAAATATCTAATAAGCAATATGCCAGCAAGAGTTGATAAAGATTTTAAGTTCCAAAGTCTTTGATCTAAGAGTATGACATTCCCCTCCTCGGATCCTGTTTTGATCAGGCAATAAATGCAAAGTAAGTATGCTTGAGAATTTTTGCAAATTAAAACAACCTCAGTGAGATATATATAAAAGATAATGAGTGATCTGAGAAGAACCTATGAGGAAAAAGGTATGCTAACTTTCTTTCAAAAATATACAAAAAACTCCAAGTGACAAGATTGAGAAGAAAGGATCTTTACTCTTAACCATATACTTCCCTGACTATAGTACACAGTGATTTTTAACACCCTGCGATTATAAAGAGAATGTTTTAAATGTTTACCCCAGATATTTTTTAACCATCCTTTTCTCGAGGACGAGTAAAAGCCTAAGTATGGGGGTATTTGTTGACGGTTCTTAAGTATCAATTTTAATTATCAAATAAACAAGAGAAAGGACCAATATGCAACCAACACCTAGAATTAGGGTTTGATCTGACAGAATTCCACGAGTTTTGTTGTTTATCTGTTTCTGCAGGGGGTTATCAGGAAATAAGGAAGAAAGGCCCACATGTCGGGATTACATAGAGATATCAACGCACCGCACGATTTTCTACCATCTAGAAGACCCCAGAAGCCACGGGAAGAAGGCAGAGGCCGAAAGGGGCCAGGCCCAGGGCGCCCGCCCTGAGGACCTGGGCGCCCGCCCCCTCCTGTACTCCGTTCGGGACTCTCTTCGCACACAATGTTCCACCGACCTAATGGATCAAAGATAACGTAGTACCACCTCGCCTATCGACCCAAAAATGCATAGAGGAGGAGGACTATATAAGGAGACCCCCTGGCCCCTAGAGAAAACAAGAAGTTATCATAGAGATTGAGGGGTGCCCTCAAAGGAAAACCTCTTCTCTAAATAATATTTCTTTTTAGGCTTAGCAACCAATGTAAGTAGAAATAGATCTTCTAGTTTCTACTAGATTGAGAGATATAGAGTGGAGGTGTGGATCGGAGGAAGGCCGGCCTTTCGGTGTCTACTCCGAGCTTGTACTTGCGGGATCAAGTTCTCCTAACCCGAGGCTTGCTCCTAGGATTCTTCAGTATTTCGACTTCTAAATTCTAGTAAGTTCTTATTTTATTATTCTTTTGGTTTATGAGTTTACTTTAATCTCTTCACGTAGAGTTTAGAATAATCATTGCTGGCGTAAACGTGGTGTTTAGGTTGGGGTACTCATAGATATTCCCTGACTAGCTAGATCGTGGTAGTAGTGAGGAACGTGACAATTCCGAGTTACCTTTGCAGACCATATCTCGTTAGCAGGAAGGATAGGGTTTATAGGTGCGGGTTGAACATCCTTTGTGGTGTCTAGATTCCGTTAGCCTCCCCAAGAGAACAGTAGATCATCCTTGCCAAGGTTAGAAGGAGACTACGGTTGCAGTCTTCTCTATTTATCACTCACATCGAGAACATTCTTTGTTGCCTAAAGGGTTAGTAGTAATAGACCGGTTAGTCAGATGCACTCTTTCTCCTAGTGGTAAAAAAATAAATACAATACTCTGGATAATTTCCCGGGTGAAGTGCTTACCGATATCCGTGCGCTTGCGGATCAATTCCTTATTGCGTTCCCAAATATCAACATGCACCATGGATGGGCTCAAAGAAGAAAGCCATTTGGGTTCCAAAGAGCTTAGTTGCTAACCATGGAGGACCCAATCAAGTTTGGGTACCTAAAAAGAATTAATCTTGTCTTGTAGGTCAATTACAAAGCCAGAGGAAGGCATTGGGTGCTTGATAGTGGGTGCACTCAACATATGACCGGAGAGTCTTGTATGTTCAAATCAATTGATACAAATCAAAATGGTGGCTTTGATTCTGTCACTTTCGGCAACAACAAGAAAGGCAAGGTCAAAGGGCTTGGTAAAATTGCTATCTCAAATGACATGAGCATATCAAATGTGTGGCTAGTTGAAAGCCTTGATTTCAATCTCTTGTCAATTGCACAACTTTGTGACCTTGGTTTCAAGTGCATCTTTGGTAGTGATGATATTCAGGTGGTTAGTGTAGATGGATCAAACTTGATATTCAAAGGATTTAGGCATGGTAGCTTATACTTGGTTGATTTCAATGATAATGATACTCAATTGACATCTTGCCTAATTAGCAAATCAAGTTTGGGTTGGTTATGGCATAGAAGGCTTGGTCATGTTGGAATGAAACAATTGAACAAACTATTGAGGCATGACTTATTTAGAGGCTTAAAGGATGTCACCTTTGAGAAGGATAAACCATGTAGTGCTTGTCAAAGCCAAAAAGCAAGTTGGAAATGCACATCCTAAGAAAAGTGAAATGAACACATCAAAGGCATTTGAGCTATTGCACATGGATTTATTTGGGCCAACAACATACACTAGCTTTGGTGGCAACAAATATAGATTTGTGATAGTAGATGACTACACTAGATACACTTGGGTGTTCTTCCTCTATGACAAGTGTGATGTTTGTGATCTATTCAAGTCTTTTGTCAAGAGGGTACAAAATGAGTTTGAAACCACTATCAAGAAGATTAGAAGTGACAATGGTAGTGAATTCAAGAACACAAGAATTGAGGAATTGTGTGATAATATTGGCATTGGACATCAATTCTCTCCAACATACACTCCTCAATCCAATGGTGTAGTTGAAAGGAAGAATAAAACCTTGATTGATATGGCTAGATCAATGCTTAGTGAATAAAATGTTAGCCATTCATTTTGGAGTGAAGCTATCAACATGGCTTGCTATTATAGCAACTGTCTCTATTGCCATGGAAAGCTTGGGAAGACACCATATGAGCTATTGAATGGAAGAAAGCCCAACATTGCATACTTTAGAGTGTTTGGTTGCAAATGCTAAATTCTCAAGAAAGGCACTAGAATGAGCAAGTTTGAGAAGAAATGAGATGAACGGTTCTTACTTGGTTATTCCACCACAAGCAAGGCATATAGAGTTTGGAACTTAGCAAGTGGCACATTAGAATAAGTGCAAATTGATACAAATCAAGCTAGTATTAGTGGCACTCATGATGATGATCAACATCGAAGTCAAGCAAGTGGAAGCAATTAACTTCCAATACTCCAACCTACAAGCATAGCAAGGGATCATCCTCTAAATCAAGTCATTGGTGGTAATAAAAGTGGTGTACAAACAAGATCAAAGCTAGCATCATTTTGTGAGCACTACTCATTTGTCTCATTTGAGGAACCAAAGAAGATAGAAGATATATTGAAAGATTCTGATTGGGTAAATGCCATGCATGAAGAATTGAACAACTTCACAAGAAATTAAGTGTGGGAGCTTGTTGAGAGGCCAAAGAACAACAATGTGATTGAAACCAAGTGGGTCTTTAGAAACAAGAAAAATCAAGATGGTGTAGTTGTGAGAAACAAAGCAAGATTAGTAGCACAAGGGTACACTCAAGTTGAAGTCTTGACTTTGGAGAAACTTATGCACCGGTTGCAAGATTGGAGGCAATTAGAATATTCCTATGCTTGTGCCCACAACATCAAGCTCTATCAAATGGATGTGAAGAGTGCATTTCTCAATGGATACATATATGAGTTGGTCTATGTTGAACAACCTCCTGGTTTTGAAGATGACAAGAAATCCAACCATGTTTACAAGCTCAAGAAGGCATTGTATGGTTTGAAGCAAGCACCTAGAGCATGGTATGAGAGATTGAGAGATTTCCTTCTCTCTAAAGGGTTCAAGATGTGAAAGGTTGACACTACGCTCTTCACCAAGAAGCTAGGGAATGACTTGTTTGTGTTGCAAATCTATGTTGATGATATCATCTTTGGATCAACCAATCAAGACTTTTGTGAAGAGTTTGGAAAAATGATGGCAAATGAGTTTGAGATGTCTATGATAGGAGAGCTTAGTTACTTCCTTGGTCTTCAAATCAAGCAAATGAAGAATGGCACTTTTGTGAATCAAGGAAAATACATCAAGGACATGATCAAGAAGTTTGGGTTGCAAGAAGCTAAACCAATGAGCATACCTATGGGCACAAATGATCAATTAGGTAGTGATGCAAGTGGCAACATGGTAGATCAAAAGCTATATTGGTCCATGATTGGAAGTTTGCTCTATGTCACCGCATAAAGGCCGGATGTGATGTTTAGTGTGTGCAAGTGTGCAAGATACCAAGCTTCACCTAGAGAGAGTCACTTGAAGGCAACCAAAAGAATATTGAGGTATCTCAAGGGCACTCATGATGTTGGATTATGGTATCCCAAGGGGTCTAACTTTGAGTTGATTGGATATTCAAACTCTGATTATGGTGGATGCAAGATTGATAGAATGAGCACAAGTGGCACTTGTCAATTGCTAGGAAGGTCTGTTGTTTCATGGTCATCAAAGAAACAAAATAGTGTTGCACTATTAACTGCTGAGGCCGAATACGTTAGTGCCGGTAGTTTTTGTGCACAATTACTTTGGATGAAAGCTACCTTGAATGACTTTGGAACCAAATTGAAGAATGTGCCTTTGCTATGTGACAATGAGAGTGCAATCAAGATGACACAAAATCTGGTTCAACATTCAAGAACAAAGCACATTGACATAAGGCACCATTTCATAAGACATCATCAACAAAAGGGTGACATTAGCATTGAAAGTATTGGCACCGAAGATCAACTAGCCGACATGTTCACAAAGCCATTTGATGAGAAGAGATTTTGCAAGTTGAGAAATGAATTGAACATACTTGACTTCTCCAACTTGAGATGAGTGCACCCCTACATTTATATATGACATGCCTCTCCTCCAACAAAGCAAGGTAAAGTTGGTTGACATAAGCATTCATATCTTGCTAAGGACATGTTTAGAACATATAGACATATTTGCATGACAATAGGCTCATTCATGAAAATTAAAAGGATTTGATGTATGTATGGTACCACTATTTTTCCTATGATTGATTGAGCTAATGGTAGCATATGACATATTTGTGAGCTTGCAAACCTAGTGTTGAATCTAGAATATGAGCTTCAACATGGTCAAGATAACCCTTATACTTTATGAGGTGTGAAAAAGCTTGTCCTTGGATCAAACCGAATTACATGTTTTAGGCAAGTGATCTAGATTGAACCATAATTTGACCCTCATATTGATTGACTTAATTCTCACTAAAATTTGAACCTTTGTGGTCATTGATGACAAAGGGGGAGAGAAACAAAGATAAAATCAAAAAAGGGGAGAGAAACAAAAAGGGAGAAAACTTTGTAAACTTGAGCACACAAATAGGGGGAGCAAGCTCATGAACCATTTGTTGCATTTGAATGTGCACTAACGTAATGAGGTATTGCATTGCAAGTTTAAATTCACCACTCTTGATTGTTTGGTGCTTGCTAGAAATAAGAACGTGAATGATGTTGTGAATTCTAGCATAAAGTATTACTTTCAAGTAGTATCTAGACATATAATGTGATCTCACAAGGTATCTTGAGTTTTTGATATATGTCTAGCTACATTGGTGCTAAGGATGGTATATTGACAACTCCAATTGGTATCATGCTTCAAAGGTCCATTCTATATACCTTAGCATCATTTTGGTAGTTATAACTCTCCCAAAATTCCAATTCATGCATATGTGCAAACAAGAACCAAACTCATGGAAGCACATATGTAGGGGGAGCTAGTACTACCAAAACCGAAATTGAAGTGTTTGTCCAATCTTGTTTCATGATCAAAATGCTTTGGACAAGCAATTCAAGTTCATTATGATTTCATTTCATATCTTTGTGATGGTTGTCATCAATTACCAAAAAGGGGGAGATTGAAAGCCCAAGTTTGGTTTTGGTAATTAATGACACCAAGTTGCTAATGTCTTGTGTTTAAGTGATTTGAATTAGGCATAGCAACACATGTGATGAAGGTGCATGGTGGCATGGAAAGGTGGCCACATGATCACAAAGGGATGAAGCTTGAAGTAAAGATCATGGTGATAAAATAAGAGTAAAGTGATCAAGGCAAAGGTATAAATATAGAGTTTTACTTTTGCCGGTCTAAGTTGAGTAGAGAAGTGATTGACCGGGTTTAGGATAGGTAGCCGACTATCAAGAGGGGAAATCATGGTCATCTCTCGAATCAAGTGCTAGTAGGTCCATATCTTGAGCATATGCATTAGGATCTAGTAAAGTGCTAACTTGAATCCTTGATGAAAATGTTTGTGAAAAGCTAACACACATGCACAAGTGTTGTGACACTATTGTGTTGGCACATGGAAGCAAGGGAATGAGTTGAAAAAGGATAGGATGAAGTTCAGCTGCTAAAAACTACCTTAAGAGGTTTTATGTTAGGCACCAGACTCAGGAACAGTAACCCCTTAGAGTCCGATGTAGAGAGTCCGGTGAGAACGCTGTCGCAGGGAGTCTTTGTGTTTGCGTCCGGTATGGATAGGACGCGTCCGGTGCTACACCGGACGCGTCTAATGTGAGACCGGATTTATCCAGGGTGAGCGTCCAGTGCGAGCTCAGTTTGCAGGGCTCTCTGTGTTTTCGTCCGGTATGGATCGGATGCGTTCGGTGCTACACCGGACGCGTCCGAGGTTTGAGTCCGGTGCTGTGTCACTTTGCGGAGCTCTCTGAGTTTTCGTTCGGTCTTGACCGGACCGTCCGGTGTGTTCTAAGTTGAGAGTTCGGTGCCGTGTCTCAGTTGGCGGCAACGGTCAGTTTTCAAACGGTCGAGAGCACCGAACGCTATCCTGGTTCATACTGGACGCGTCCGGTGTGAACTAGGACGCGTCCGGTGTGCACAACTTCAGCCCAATGAAAGTGGCCAACGACTCTTTTATTAAGGGGTCTTATAAATAGAAGGTGGCCGGCTTTGGGGTGTTCTCTCTTGCATTTTTGAATATTTGAGGCATACATTGAGCTAGAGAACACTCCCTCCACTCGTCTCCTTGCTTGATTGCTAATCCTAGTGAGATTGAGTGAGATTCAAGTGTATTGCTTTGAGAGTTGCATTTAGTGGCACTTAATTTTTGAGTTTGCTGCGGATTTCTTGTTACTCTTGGGTGTTTCCCGACGCCCTAAACGGCTTGGAGTAGCGATGGTGTTGAGCTCGTGATTGGAGATTGTTTCGAGCCTCACCAAGTGATTTGTGAGGGGTTCTTGAGCCTTCCCCGCGGGAGATCACAATTGGCTACTCTAGTGGATTGCTCGTGGCTTGGAGGATCCCCCTCTTGTGAGTGGATGTGCGGCACCCGCTGAGGGTTTGGCTTTAGATTGCCAATTAGCTCGTGATCCATCAAGTGGGTGTATCACCACAATGAGGACTAGCTTGCCGGGAAGCAAGTGAACCTCAGTAAAAAATCTTGTGTCATCTCTTGCTGAGGATTCTCTTGTAATTGTGATTGATTGATTAGTTATATATCTACTCCACAACATTGGTATAACAATCACTCCCCTCTTCTTTACTTATGTGCATACCTTGCCAGTTGTGCAGCTTGTTTAGCTTAGCTATCTTGTTTAGGAGTGTAGCTAGCTTCTAGTGGTGCTTTCTTGTAGTCACTTAGTGTTTAGCCTTCTTGCTATACTTGTGTAGGTGGCTTGCTTAGCTTAGTTATACTAGTGCTAGAATAGCTACGCTATTTGTTTTACTAATCAACTTGTCTAGTTGAAATTTGTAGAAAATTTAAATATGCTATTCCCTCCCCTCTAGCCATTTGGACCTTTCAGCAAGGTTCAGGCAAAGTTGAGAGGTGGAAATTAATTATTTGTCAGCCCAAAAGTATGCTTCTTGTTCTGCTTTTGTAGCTCTGTTGGCCTCCCTGAATCTTATCCATGATAATGTTACAATCTACCTGTATTCATAAGTTTGGCCTAGGTAAAATTTGCAACACCGCATTTGTGTAAATATGCATATCTCTTTGTTTGAATTTGTTGTTGGTAATCATGTATCTTCATTTTTGCAAGACCAAGGAGTAAAATTGTCACATTTGATTGCACAAATGACAAACTAGCTTGATGGTTGTTTAACAGGGATGTTGCCTATATATGGAGAGAGGTATTTCCATTATCTTCAGTTAAGGCTTGCCATTTTATAATATACTTTTCTATTATGTCAAACAACGAAATGACACGAACATTAAGGGAAATTTTATTCTTGCATGCTTAGAAAATTTAATTCTTGAATACTATGTTAGTATGTTACATTGGACTGTAGATAAATTCACCTTCAGATGACCCTTTACATATATTTAAACTAGAGAGCACTAAAAAAAGGTTATGATACATAGTATATAGTAAATGTATCCGGGAATAGAACTTCACCCATATAAAGCTCATATGAACCAAATACAGAGTCAACAATCTTTACAAAAATACTGACTCAAAGTGTGGCTTTGAGTTCTATTGATATCTTGTCCTTATTCTGTATTTTATAGAAAAGAATATTTATGCCATGGAGACATGTACTAACATAGTAAACAGCGGCTCTGATCTCAATATATGACGAGAATGAAAATATAAGGAATCCAGGATAAATATCTACACCAGTAAGCTCTGTCGAGCAGTTACTGATATATTCGTTTGACAGTCTCTTCAGTCTATATAACTCAGGTTTTTGTAGACATGACAACAGGCATCCCGTAGTGCTTAGGAAATAACCCAAAGATTAGTCTCTATCAAACTTGTACAACATCTATAGGGGTTATGAAATATCTCTACTCTCATATTGTATAGCGGCCTGTACCCTGTAGTGCCATTCAATTTCAATTGATATTACTGTGAGTGATTACCATATATTCATGCCTAAATTATTTTAGTTTATGCAGTAAAATTATGGCCACATATGTTTCTCTGTACTTCCATGCTTTTGTTTGGATTGAATTGAGCATGATGATACCATGTGCAAGTGATGCAAGAGCCTATGTCATCCAAGAGATGGCCTTGTTCCTGCCATACAAGAGCATCCATTAAGGGATTCAAGGTATGGGAACTCGTACAAGTCTTTTGATCTTGCAATTAATTATTTTTATTGATTTATGATCTATTTTCACGCGTTATGAACATGTTAGGTACACTTTCATTTCAGGATGTTGTTTTGCTAAGATTTTAATATAATTACACCGTAGATTGGGGGGGTGGGGGGCATCCTATCCAACTGCTCATGAGAACCATATTGGTGGTGTCCCATAGCACAGGCAGACAATGTCTACACATCTCAGCCTAAGTCTACACATCTCAGCCTATCCCAAAAAATTTCAACGAGTTTACTTTGATCAGTTCCAACATGATTTTTGACTTGTTTTGTTTGGAACAGTTTAGCTAGGTTTAAAGAATTTTTTATGTTACTTGCAGTCAAGCAAAAAGGCACTGGATGCTGGTATCAGAAAAATGTACATGTGCCAGTGCTAATCCTGAACGAAGTTCCTCTCCAATTATAGAAAAGATTCTTAATAATACCAGTAGTTACATTATAATTGTAATTGCAAGTCATCATAGAACACGTGCACTGTTTTTTGTTGTATGCTCATTTGACTTGGACAGACCATGTTCGGTGTGATGTAGCAGTTTAGGTAGAATATTACAATGTTCATTGCCTCATATACAGTTAGTAAGATGTCAAGCAATCCAGCACTGGTACATTTTATTATTTGAACCAATACACATGTAGGTGTTGCAATAAGTTTTTTTAGTTGAGTGGATTTTGTATAACATCCCGTTACATTGCACGGGCACTCACTGTTGTCACGCAAGGGGCAAGCCCTGGAAGTAAAATTTGTGGAGCTGCTGCTAAAGAATGATACATTCATGTAAATCGCTGCTTATACATCTAAAATGTGGCTCAAAACAACATGTTGCTAAGATCAAATATATTATAGTGTTTCATGAGAATATATAATTTTCTAGGCACCACCTAGAATATGCATATTGCAGTATTGAACATCTTGATCATTTGATTTGTATGGATCTTTCCCCTTGAAGCTTGAGTCGTGGCTTCGTCGATAGTTTTGTTTTGGTGGTGCTCAACAGATATAACATCAAAGATCAAACATTTTGATGAAGATTAGAAATTTAGTATATTTTATCATGCGATTTGTGTGTTATTAGTATAAAAGTTTAGTTATCCCATAGCAACGCACGGATATGCTACCTAGTCAAATAGCTAAGCCTTGTTTAGTTTCCTCCAGAATTCAAAAACTTTTCAAGATTTCCTGTCATATCGAATCTTGTGGCATATATATAGAGCATTAAATATAGATTAAAAAATAACTAATTGCATGGTTAAGTTGAAAATCGCGAGAGAAATCTTTTAAGCCTAGTTAGTCTATGATTGGACAATAATTATCAGATACAAACGAAAGTGCTATAATATCATAATTCAAAAACTTTTCAAATCTAAACGAGGCCCTAGTCTAGAAGAAATTCTATTGGTTATGAGGATGTCTGTAATAATAATTTGCAAATAGCTAGCTAGATGAGGTATATAAATAATAAAAAAGTAACACTTCTATTACCAAGGAGAGAGATCAAATAGCTAGCGACTCTCAAATAGCTAGTGACTTCCAAATAGCTATTCTAGCATGATCTCTGTAACTTTCCACTATATTATTTATTTTTTTTATTTATATATCTTATCTCGCTAGCTGTTTACAAATTGTCATTGATAGCCAATAAAATTTCTTCTAGATTAGCTATTTAGGAACAAATTTCTCATAGATTAGCTATTTAGAAGCCATGGGAGACACGCTCACAAAACAAGCACTCACGTCACATGACTGTGGGGCTGTTTAGTTGGTGAAACAATTTGCAAAGTGCTACTATAGCACTCGTTTGTATTATTGTCTATTGTCTAGTTATGGACTAACTATGCTCAAAAGATTCGTCTCATAAAATTACTCTCTCCGTATAAGAATTAGAAGTCGTTTAGTACAGCGATACGATCTCCAAAACACAATTTTGACATCTTATTTTTATAAAAATACGCAAAAAATGATATATGTATACTTTTATGAAAGTATTTTTTAAGACAAATCTATTGATATAATTTTCATATTTACAAACTCAACAATTTAAAAGTTATTGATGATTTATATTTCCAATATTTGACTCAAACCTTGTAGAAATCAACTTTTAAATTCTATACGGAGGGAGTACAGGTGAATAATTTTTTATTTATATTTAATGCTTCATGTATGTACCGTAAGATTAGATGTATGGAAAATCTTAAAAAACTTTGTGAAATATTTCAGAAAGTAAACAGACCTCAAGCCATTACTGCTGACATGGATTGCATAGCGTGCGTAGGGCAGGCATAGACTAGACAGCTCGTGACGGCCGACGAGGGATTGCGCAGCGCACCGCGGCCAGTAGCCACCTCCACCACCAGCGCACGGGCTTTCCGTGCCGATGACTGTGGGGGTATAAACCCCTATACCCTTACGACTAGACTTGGGTCAGGAGGCTTGGCCCATCACGAGACAGTTCGAGGCTTGATCCAACTGCTCGGAGTTTCGCCCAAGGAAACAAGACGAGGAGATCAAGCGAGATTCTGGTCGGTTAGAATAGGAATTGATATCGTATTAACTGTGGCAATTGTAACCGACTAGGATTAGTTTCCGGATCTGTAACCCTGCCCTCTAGACTATATAAGGAGAGGCAAGAGATCCCGTAGGACATCTTATCTCAACTGAACACAATCCACAGCAATACAATCAGACACAGGACGTAAGTATTACGCCCACACGGTGGCCGAAGCTGGATAAAAACCTTGTCTGTGTCTTACATCACCATCAAGTTCGTAGCTTGTGCACGTGTCTGCCGATAAACTACTACCGTGGGTATACCCCAAGGTAGACTGCCGACTAGCTTTCGTCGACAGTGGCGCGCCAGGTAGGGGGTGTGCGTACAGCTTCCCAGATGAACAAGATGATCATCATCCCAGCTTCCGCGGCCGTAGCTGAAGGTCTCACGTTCACCGTCGGGCAGATCACTTGGACAACTCGCGGCAGCGGCCTTACGACCATGACTCTGGAAGAAACTCAGATCCAATCTGGGACAGCAGAGGCGTCGACCCCGATCACGCCGACTCAGAGGGCCCGACCTCCGCTCCCTCGCTACAAGGCAAAGAGAGTCGACAACTCGGATCTTCTTCAAGCCCTCGATCGCGCCGACCACAAACTTCTTGAAGCCTCCAACCTGGTGGATTCGATTTCACGCAAGCCCGATCAGGCGACAAGATCAAATTTCACGCATGGTGGCATGGAAAGGTGGCCACATGATCACAAAGGGATGAAGCATGAAGTGAAGATCATGGTGATAAAAGAAGATTAAAGTGATCAAGGCAAAGGTATAAACATAGGGTTTTACTTTTGCCGGTCTAAATTGAGTAGAGAAGTGATTGACCGGGTTTAGGATAGGTAGCCGACTATCAAGAGGGGAAATCAAGATCATCTCTTAAATCAAGTGCTACTAGATCCATATCTTGAGCATATGCATTAGGATCTAGTAAAGTGCTAACTTGAACCCTTGATGAAAATGTTTGCGAAAAGCTAACACACATGCACAAGTGTTGTGACACTTTTGTGTTGGCACATGGAAGCAAGGGAATGAGTTGAAAAAGGATAGGATGAAGTTCAGCTGCTAAAAACTACCTTAAGAGGTTTTCTATGAGGCATCAGACTCAGGAACAGTAACCCCTTAGAGTCCAGTGTAGAGAGTTCGGTGAGAACCCAGTCGCAGGGAGTCTCTGTGTTTGCATCTGGTATGGACCGGACGCATCCGATGTGAGACCGGACGTATCCAGGGTGAGCGTCCAGTGCGAGCTCAGTTTGCAGGGCTCTCTGTGTTTTCGTCTGGTATGGACCGGACGCGTCCGGTGCTACATAGGACGCATCTGAGGTTTGAGTCCGATGCTGTGTCACTTTGCGGAGCTCTCTGAGTTTTCGTCCGGTCTTGACCGGACCGTCAGATGTGTTCTAACTTGAGAGTCCAGTGCCGTGTCTCAGTTGGCAGCAACGGTCAGTTTTCAAACGGTCGAGAGCACTGGAGGCTGTCCTGGTTCATACCGGACGCATCTGGTGTGAACTAGGATGCGTCTGATGTGCACGACTTCAGCCCAATGAAAGTGGCCAATGGCTCTTTTGTTGAGGGGGCTTATAAATAGAAGGTGGCCGGCTTTGGGGGTTCTCTCTTGCATTTTTGAATACTTGAGGCATACATTGAGTTAGAGAACACTCCCTCCACTCATCTCTTTGCTCGATTGCTAATCCTAGTGAGATTGAGTGAGATTCAATGCTTTGAGAGTTGCATTTAGTAGCACTTGATTCTTAAGTTTGCAGCGGATTTCTTGTTACTCTAGGGTGTTTCCTGACGCCCTAGACGGCTTGGAGCAGCGGTGATGTTGAGCTCGTGATTGGAGATTGTTTGGAGCCTCACCAAGTGATTTTTGAGGGGTTCTTGAGCGTTCCCTGCGGGAGATCGCAATTGGCTACTCTAGTGGATTGCTCGTGGCTTGGAGGGCCCCATCTTGTGAGTGGATGTGCGGCACCTGCTGAGGGTTTGGCTTTGGAATGCCAATTAGCTCGCGATCCATCAAGTGGGTGTATCACCACAACGAGGACTAGCTTGCCGGGAAGCAATTGAACCTCAGTAAAAATTCTTGTGTCATCTCTTGCTGAGGATTCTCTTGTAATTGTGATTGATTGATTAGTTATATATCTACTCCATAATGTTGGTATAACAATCACTCCTCTCTTCTTTACTTATGTGCATACCTTGCGAGTTGTGTAGCTTGTTAGGCTTAGCTATCTTGTTTAGGAGTGTTGCTAGCTTCTAGTGGTGCTTTCTTGTAGTAACTTAGTGTTTACCCTTCTTGCTAGACTTGTGTAGGTGGCTTGCTTAGCTTAGTTGTGCTAGTGCTAGAATAGCTTTGCCATTTGTTTTACTAATCAACCTATCTAGTTGAAATTTGTAGAAAATTTAAATAGACTATTCACCCCCCTCTAGCCATTTGGACCTTTCAAGTGGTATCGGAGCCGAGGCACTGTTTATTTGAGGCTTAACAACCTACGGTGAAAAATGGCTCTTAGTTTGCATATCAACAACACCAAGAATGCACCTTACTTTGATGGCACCAATTATGCATATTGGAAGGTCAAGATGACCGCACATCTTAAGTCAATCAATAAAGAGGTTTGGAAGGTGACCGAAACAAAGTTTGAGGTTGCAAATGAGAATGCACCAACACCAGTTGAAGAAAAGAAGCTTCAATGCAATGATATTGCAATTAGTGCTCTTCATGAAGCTCTTGATGACAAGACCTTTGAGCAAATCAAGAACACTGAGGTCGCTCATGATGCATGGGCAAAATTAGAAGAAACATTTGAAGGCACCAAAGTTACCAAGACCGCCAAAGCTTACATCCTCTAAGAAAAGTTCTCAAGCTTCAAGATGCAAGAGGATGAAAGTGTGCCAGAGATGTTTCACCGGTTTCAAGTCATTGTGAATGAGCTCAAGGCACTTGGGGAAGAAGTGAAGGATAGTCAATTCTCTATGAAGTTCTTGAGAAGCGTGCCCAAGAGATTTGACACATTGATCACCGTACTAGTGAAGACAACACTTAGTGAATCAACTCCCCAACAAGTGTTCCAAGAAGTGATGACCAATGATGCTTATAGTGAAGATGATGAGAAGGATGAGTTGATCAAGAAGAAGAAGAAGGATGGTGAGAAGAAGGATGATGGGAAGAAGAAAAGTGTCAAGGCCTCCTCATCCAAGGGCAAAGCTAAGATAGAATCATCAAGTGAAGAAGAAGGAAGCTCTTGTGATAGTGATGAAGATGAGGAGATGGCTCTTCTTGTCAAAAGATTTGGCAAGTTCATGAAGAAGAAGGGTTATCAAGCAAGAAGGAAGAAGAGCTCCTCCAAGAAGAATGACCATTCCATGAGGTGCTTTAGATGCCATAGCAAGGATCATCTCATCGCCAAGTGTCCCTATGATAGTGATGATGAAGATGCTATCAAGAAGGAAAGAAAGCAGCAAAAGAAGAAGCAAGAGAAGAAGGAAGGCTCAAACAAGAAGGGTGATGCTCATATTGCAACTTGGGATAGTGATGATGAGAGCACCAAGAAGAAGGGATATGCTAGCATTGCAATTCAAGGAAAGTGCTCCATCTTTGACACTCCATCATGCTTCATGGCTAAGGCCACTAAGGTATCATCCAATGATAAGAGTGACCATGCTAGTGATAGTGATAGTGATAGTGATGATGATGAACCAACTAATGATGAAGTAATCACTATGCTAGAAGATTGCACTCATCACTATAAAGAAACTAGGAAAGAGTGCAAGGCCTTGCTTAGGGATAAGAAAACCCTTGAGCAAGAACTTGATGAGCTTAGAGCATCTTATGAGAGTCTAAAGGAAGGCCATAAGAAGCTTCAAAAGGCTCACACTAAGCTTTAAGAAGCTCATTCCTCTCTAGTTAACAAATGTGAAAATGAGCCAACTAACATTGAAAAAGCTCAAACTTGCAACATAGGCATAACATGTGATATCTTGTGTAAGCCTATTGTTATTGCTTCTACTAACCCTTCATATAGCACATCTACATCATCCTCATCTAGTGGTGATGGTTTCACATGTGAGACCACACTAAAAGTTGAGAATGAAATTCTCAAGAAGGAGGTGAAAGAGCCAAATCACACCTTAGCCAAGGCTTATGGTGGTGAGGACTGCTTGCTTATGTGCTTGGGTAGCCAAAGAGCATTTCTCTATAAAGAGGGATTGGTCTATAACCCTAAAAAAGGCAAGGCCGCCTTTGCTCCTCACAAAACTAGTTTTGTGAAGAACAATGGCCGATATTGCAAAGCTTGCAAGCAAGTTGGTCACTTAGAGAAACAATGCATGAACAAGAAATCCAAAGCTAATGTATCCTCAATTAAGCTCAATTCTTTCTATGTGCTTACTAAGGATACAAAAGGTGTTCATGCTAAGTTCATTGGTGCACCATGGATGGGCTCAAAGAAGAAAGCCATTTGGGTTCCAAAGAGCTTAGTTGCTAACTATGGAGGACCCAATCAAGTTTGGGTACCTAAAAAGAATTAATCTTGTCTTGTAGGTCAATTACAAAGCCAGAGGAAGGCATTGGGTGCTTGATAGTGGGTGCACTCAACATATGATCGGAGAGTCTTGTATGTTCAAATCAATTGATACAAATCAAAATGGTGGCTTTGATTCTGTCACTTTCGGCAACAACAAGAAAGGCAAGGTCAAAGGGCTTGGTAAAATTGCTATCTCAAATGACATGAGCATATCAAATGTGTTGCTAGTTGAAAGCCTTGATTTCAATCTCTTGTCAATTGCACAACTTTGTGACCTTGGTTTCAAGTGCATCTTTGGTAGTGATAATATTCAGGTGGTTAGTGTTGATGGATCAAACTTGATATTCAAAGGATTTAGGCATGGTAGCTTATACTTGGTTGATTTCAATGATAATGATACTCAATTGACATCTTGGCTAATTAGCAAACCAAGTTTGGGTTGGTTATGGCATAGAAGGCTTGGTCATGTTGGAATGAAACAATTGAACAAACTATTGAGGCATGACTTATTTAGAGGCTTAAAGGATGTCACCTTTGAGAAGGATAAACCATGTAGTGCTTGTCAAAGCCAAAAAGCAAGTTGGAAATGCACATCCTAAGAAAAGTGAAATGAACACATCAAAGGCATTTGAGCTATTGCACATGGATTTATTTGGGCCAACAACATACACTAGCATTGGTGGCAACAAATATAGATTTGTGATAGTAGATGACTACACTAGATACACTTGGGTGTTCTTCCTCTATGACAAGTGTGATGTTTGTGATCTATTCAAGTCTTTTGTCAAGAGGGTGCAAAATGAGTTTGAAACCACTATCAAGAAGATTAGAAGTGACAATGGTAGTGAATTCAAGAACACAAGAATTGAGGAATTGTGTGATAAACTTGGCATTGGACATCAATTCTCTCCAACATACACTCCTCAATCCAATGGTGTAGTTGAAAGGAAGAATAAAACCTTGATTGATATGACTAGATCAATGCTTAGTGAATAAAATGTTAGCCATTCATTTTGGAGTGAAGCTATCAACACGGCTTGCTATTATAGCAACTGTCTCTATTGCCATGGAAAGCTTGGGAAGACACCATATGAGCTATTGAATGGAAGAAAGCCTAACATTGCATACTTTAGAGTGTTTGGTTGCAAATGCTACATTCTCAAGAATGGCACTAGATTGAGCAAGTTTGAGAAGAAATGAGATGAAGGGTTCTTACTTGGTTATTCCACCACAAGCAAGGCATATAGAGTTTGGAACTTGGCAAGTGGCACATTAGAATAAGTTCATGATGTTGAGTTTGATGAAACCGAGGGATCTCAAATTGAAGCTCAAAATCTTGATGATGTGAGAGGAGATCAATTGGCAAATGCAATGAAGAACATGGATGTTGGTGACATAAGGCCGATGCAAGTTGATGATGATAATGACATTCACATGATAAATCAAGAAGTGCAAATTGATACAAATCAAGCTAGCACTAGTGGCACTCATGATGATGATCAACATCGAAGTCAAGCAAGTGGAAGCAATCAACTTCCAATACTCCAACCTACAAGCATAGCAAGGGATCATCCTTTAAATCAAGTCATTGATGGTATTAAAAGTGGTGTACAAACAAGATCAAGGCTAGCATCCTTTTGTGAGAACTACTCATTTGTCTCATTTGAGGAACCAAAGAAGATAGAAGATGTATTGAAAGTGTCGATGGTATCAGTAAGGGGTACCCTAACCAATACACATAATAAGATTACCCGCAGGCAGGTCGAGGCCCTCAACTCGACGCTCTAATCAGATATACATACGGTCGTCGACGACCGCAGCCTCGAAGACGGAAAAGGTGTCGAGCGAACCGATCAGAGCTCGAGCGCGAGCTACCGTCGAATACAGAAACAGGATCGAGCGAACCGAGAGGCGTCAAGCGCAAGGACGTCGCCCGCCGCCTGACGCGCGCATGGGAACTAGGGCCTTTAATGCGCCTGTCGCGTTCTCACCTAACACGCCAGTCACGGGAAGCGTGACAGGGAACAGGCACCCATCCCATCATCCTTTTTGCAGCCTTCCCCACCAAACGACCTAGAGCGTGCCAGGACGCAGGAAGCAGGGATGGAACGTCTAATCAGGACCCCCTCGAGACATCCAAGGTCAACGCTTTAGACAACAAGGCGCTATACGGCGTCTAACCCTCGACCAAACATGTTCTCTTCTAGGAGAAGGGTTGGGCGTCGACTGACAGCACCGCAGCCACTCCGCCGGATCTGCCGCTATACCGTACAGGCGTGCAACCGGTGAACCAGCCCAAGACGACGCGCAGAGCGGGATACAGGGGCACGCGTAATCATCATCAAGCTACCAAGACGGGACGGCTCGAGACCACGCCGGTACGGAAGCCTCGAGTAGGTCTACGCGCCATACCCCTATCGACCCCTACTCTGATACCTACACATGTACCCTGGTCTTCCCCTTGGAACTATAAAAGGGGAAGTCCGGGAGCGACCACGGGAGGACATCAGACAGGCAACACCACACCCAAACGCAGTAGAACTTCCATACTCCATACCACGCTTGTATTCACCCCTGTACAAGCACTTAGGTGCAAAATAATACAAACTCTCCCCCCGTTGGACATAGGGCCTTCTCTTGCCCGAACCAGGATAAATCCTTGTGTCTTTTTGCATCACCATCTGGGAAAGGGAAGCACGCATACAAATTCACTCGTTGGTGTGACCCCCCTTGGGGAAAACACTGACAGTTGGCGCACCAGGTAGGGGTCCTGCGTGTTTTTCATCGATTTTCCATTCTTTCCCAGATGGCCACCTTTTCTTCACCGATTCTGCGCTCCACGGTGATTTGGTTCGAGAGTCTCGAGTTCATGTCTACTGGCTCCGGCTATGACATGATCTTGCTCTCGATCTAAGGACCGGGAGGAGCCCGTGTCGCGCCAACACGGATGAGGGCCCCGAGACGTCCTCACCACCACGCCTCCCCGCCCAAGAAGAGGCGGGGGCAGCACCACCATCACCCTTCTGCCTCACCACGCCCGGCAGTTCGTGCCAGGCAGGAGACGGCACGAGAGCCGATAGCCCCACGCACCACGGGCACGACGGCTCAGCGCCGCGAGGATCGCACGACGACGGGAGGTAACGCGCCCCGCGCACTCTCCCCCACCACCAGGCTACTTCCACATGGGCTGTTCGCCTCAAGAAGAGCCTTGCCGTTCGGTTTGGACAATGCCGCAGCGTCGCTCGCCAGGGCGATCTGCCCAAACGCCCAGACGTAAGTGGAAAGACCAATGGTCCTCCCACACGGCCCTAGAGCACAGCGACCGACGTCCGAGCTACCAAACCTCTCCCAGGTACGAGGCCTCCGCCGCTTAGGTCCTGGGCGGTACACGATTACCTCCCTCTGACAGCGGCTGCTGGAGGAAGGACGCGGATGTTTCTACGCCGCCGAGCCGAACTCCGGCTCAGAATCTGACAGCCACGACCCTACTAGGGAGTGCTTCCATATCGATGGAGCGGTGGAAACCACCGACGAGACACAAGACACCGTTGCGGGCGGGCGAGCCCCTGCAGCGAGAGAAGACCCCAGGACTCCTGGGAATGACGGTCAGGTCGACCCCCCTCTGCAAGAAGACAGAACAGCGTAAATTGCGCAGCTGCGAGAGCTCAAGGCAAAGCTTGACGAGGACCGCGAGCGCCTTGTCCTGCTTGAGCAGATCCTCGAGCAGGACTTGCCTTACCCGCCTGGTGGAAGTGTCCGCAGACGAGCTCGAGAGGTACACCGACAGATCGTTGGAGACACAGAGCCAGAGTAGTCCGTCAGCCATTTCCCTCGAGCAGGCCAGAACGTCGTGGCAGCAACAATGCTGCTGCGAAACATGCCGGAGCCGTCCAACTCCCAAGCTCGACGCATTCGAGACGAGGTGCAGACACTACTCTAGGTGGCGGCAGTTCAACAGGCCGAAAGCTCGGCCTCTCGACGTCGAGGAGCTGCCACTGAAAAGCACGATGAGCCACCCCAAAACGAAAAGGAGGTGTCAGTCCATCAGCAGCCACCCCCTCGAGGAAGAAAGACCACGCTCGTTCTCCCCGTCGACAATCAGCGTCGACACGACGCGTGACGCGACATTGAAGAGAATCGACGCCGTTGGTACGGGGACGCGGAAGAGCGCGGTTACAGCGCGCATCGCGGCGGGAGGTACGACAGCGATGAGGACCGGATGGCTCCAGAGCCACCAGGCCCACGGGTGTTCAGTAGGGCAATCCGCAGCACGCCGCTGCCCAGCCCGTTCCGACCACCGACCAGCATCGCGAAGTACAATGGAGAGACCAAACCAGAGCTGTGGCTCGCACACTTCAGGCTGGCCTGTCAGCTAGGAGGCGCTCGAGGCGACGATCGAGCCATCATCAGACAGCTGCCGCTCTTCCTCTCCGACACCGCCCGCAGATGGCTCGAGGAACTTCCAGCCGGTCAGATCCACGACTGGGTCGATCTGGTTAGAGTTTTCGTGGGTAATTTCAAAGGGACCTACATACGGCCTGGGAACTCATGGGACCTCAGCAAGTGCAAGCAGAGGTCAGGAGAAACTCTTCGAGAGTACGCTCGATGCTTCTCAAAAGAACGCACCGAGCTGCCGCACATCCCCGATCACGACGTCATCCTGGCCTTTGTCTCTGGTACCACCAGTCGAGACTTGGTACGGGAATTAGGCCAAAATCGCCCTCAGACCGTCGACGAGCTGATGGATGTGGTGGCCAACTACGCGGCAGGAGAAGAAGTTGTCGGCGCCTTCTTCAGCTGTCAAGGAAGGAAAGGCAAGCAGCCCGCCGACGATGACGAAGGCCCCAGTCGAGGGCCCAAAAAAAGCAAGAAGAAGAAGAAGACCTGGCCGTTCCAACGGGAAGACCTCGACGATGACCTCGTCGCTGCCATGGAACGCAAAAAGCGTCGAGGCCCCCCAGACGGGGGCATCTTCGATAAGATGCTAGAAGAGCCGTGCCCTTACCATAAGGGAGGAGCCAACCACAAGCTCAAAGACTGCCGTATGTTGAAAAAGCACTTCAACGGTCTGGGGTTCAAGAAGGACGCGCGCGACGACCCGAAGAAAGAGAAGGGCGGTGATAAGGAGGACAACAAGGCCGACGACGGTTTCCCTGCCGTCCACGAGTGCTACATGATCTACGGTGGACCCTTGACGCAGTTGACCGCAAGACAGCACAAGAGGGAACGTCGTGAGGTTTTCACGGCAAGGATGGCGGTGTCCCAATACCTCAGCTGGTCGAGCACCCCCATCACCTTCGATCGAGAGGACCACCCCGACAAGGTAGTTGCCCCTGGCGTCTACCCGCTCGTCGTCGACCCCATCATCATCAACACTCGGCTCTCAAAGGTACTGATGGACTGCGGCAGCAGCCTTAACATCATCTACCTCGAGACCCTCGACCTCCTCGGCATCAACAGGGCGCAGCTCCAGCCAAGCGCCGGAGGATTCCATGGCGTCGTACCAGGAAAGAAGGCGTTGCCGGTAGGTCGAATCGACCTGCCGGTCTGCTTTGGCACAGCGGCCAACTTCAGAAAGGAGATCCTCACCTTTGAAGTGGTGGGGTTCCGGGGCACGTACCACGCCATCATCGGGCGCCCGGGCTATGCCAAATTCATGGCTATCCCCAACTACACCTACTTGAAGCTGAAGATGCCCGGTCCCAAGGGCGTCATCACCGTCAGCTCCTCCTTCGAGCATGCATACGAGTGCGACGTCGAATGCGTCGAATACGGGGAGGCGGTCGAGAGTTCCACCGAGCTCGCCTCAAAGCTCGAGGCCCTGGCCGCCGAGGCTCTAGAGCCCAAGCGCCACGCAGGCAGCTTCGAGTCGGCAGAAGGGACCAAGAAGATCCTGCTCGACCCCAACAACTCCGACGGCAAGGCGCTTACGATCAGCGCCGACCTCGATCCCAAATAGGAAGCCGTGCTCGTCGACTTTCTCCATGCAAACGCCGACATGTTTGCATGGAGTCTCTCGGACATGCCTGGCATACTGAGGGAAGTCGCCGAGCACTCCTTGGAAATTCGAGCCGGTTCCAAGCCAGTGAAGAAGCGTTTGCGCCGATTCGACGAGGAGAAGCGCAAGATCATTGGCGAGGAGATCCAAAAGCTTTTGACGGCCGGATTCATCAAGGAGGTTCACCATCCCGACTGGTTAGCAAATCCTATACTAGTTAAGAAAAAGAATGGGAAAATGAGGATGTGTGTCGATTATACAAGTTTAAATAAAGCATGTCCAAAAGTTCCTTTTCCATTGCCTCGTATCGATCAAATTGTTGACTCAACCGCGGGATGTGAAACCCTTTCTTTCCTTGATGCATATTCTAGTTACCATCAAATAAAAATGAAAGAGTCCGACCAACTCGTGACATCTTTCATTACACCTTTTGGGATGTATTGTTATGTGACCATGCCGTTCGGGCTTCGAAACGCGGGAGCCACGTATCAGCGCTCCATGCTCCACGTGTTCGGTAAACACATAGGGTCGACGGTCGAGGCCTATGTCGACGACATCGTCGTCAAGTCGAAGCAACGGGAGACCTGATCCAGGACCTCGAGATCGCTTTCAGCTGCTTACGCGCCAACCAGATCAAACTCAACCCTGAGAAGTGCGTTTTCGGCGTACCTGGAGGCATGCTCCTGGGATACATCATTTCCCAGCGCAGCATCGAGGCCAACCCCAAGAAGGTCTCGGCCATCACAAGAATGGGGCCGATTCGAGACATCAAGGGTGTGCAAAGAGTCACGAGATGCTTAGTGGCGCTGAGTCGTTTCATCTCGCGGTTAGGAGAAAAGGCGTTGCCACTGTATCGACTCCTGAAGAAAGTCGAGCGTTTCTCTTGGACCCCCGAGGCCGAGGAAGCCCTCGAAAACCTGAAGAAAACGATGACCTCAGCACCAGTCCTGGTCCCACCTCAACCTGCAGAACCACTGCTCCTTTACTTTGCCTCGACGACCCAGGTCGTCAGTGCAGCTGTGGTGGTCGAAAGGCAGGAGGAGGGGCATGCGTTGCTAGTCCAGAGGCCGGTCTATTTCGTCAGCGAGGTGCTCTCGGAGACCAAGGCGCGGTACCCCCAAATCCAGAAGCTGATCTACG
Organism: Sorghum bicolor; assembly: GCF_000003195.3. Classification (NCBI taxonomy): domain Eukaryota; kingdom Viridiplantae; phylum Streptophyta; class Magnoliopsida; order Poales; family Poaceae; genus Sorghum; species Sorghum bicolor. The sequence continues at coordinate 43,671,327 of NC_012878.2, forward strand.
CCGTAATCCTCGCCCGACGCAAGCTGCAGCACTACTTCCTCGGCCATCCTATCATAGTGGTCTCATCCTTCCCCTTCGGAGAGATCATCCAAAGTCGAGAAGCCACGGGAAGAATCGCCAAGTGGTCGGTCGAGCTCATGAGTGAGACTCTCACTTATGCACCCTGTAAGGCTATCAAGTCGCAAGCCCTAGTGGATTTCGTCGTGGAATGGACGGACTCCCAGCTTCCCTCGGCTCAGGTTCAATCGGAGCTGTGGACGATGTATTTCGACGGGTCTCTCATGAAGACGGGGGCTGGAGCCGGCCTGCTGTTCATCTCGCCCCTGGGCGTTGATATGAGATATGTCATCATGATTCACTTTGCCGCCTCCAATAACGTCGCAGAATACGAGGCCCTCGTCAACGGTCTCAAGATCGCCATCGAGCTAGGAGTTCGACGTCTCGACATCCGAGGCGACTCCCAGCTCATCATCGACCAAGTGATGAAGACCTCGAGCTGCCACGACCCGAAAATCGAGGCGTACTGTAAGGAAGTTCGTCAACTCGAGGACAAGTTCCACGGCCTCGAGCTCGTCCACGTTGCCCGACGCTACAACGAGGCGGCCGACGAACTCGCCAAGATCGCGTCGACGCGAGGCACGGTGCCGCCTGATGCGTTCTCAAGAGATCTACACGAGCCATCCGTCGACTTGGGCTCGGGGGCTGGTGCCGAAGCCACTCCAACCCAGCAAGCTGACACCGTTGAAGTGCTTCTGACGGCGGCTGAGGTAATGGAGGTGGAACAGCGGCCCAGTCGACCGTTCGATTGGCGTACGCCGTTCCTGGACTGCCTAATCCATGGCGAGCTGCCAGAAGATCGATCCGAGGCCCGCCGTATCGCTCGACGGGCCAAGTCGTATGTAATCTATGGCGAGGACAATGAGCTATACCGACGAAGCCCGACGGGGGTCTTACAGCGTTGCATCACCGTAGAAGAAGGCCGAAAACTCCTCGAGGATCTACACTCGGGGGCTTGCGGCCACCATGCTGCTCCTCGAACCCTCGTGGGGAATGCCTTCGACAAGGTTTCTACTGGCCAACGGCCGTAGCTGACGCCATCGAGCTCGTACGCTCGTGCCACGGGTGCCAATTCTACGCCAAGCAGACGCACCTGCCTGCCCACGCTCTTCAGATGATCCCGATCACATGGCCGTTCGCGGTATGGGGGCTCGACTTAGTAGGGCCTCTACAAAAGGCAAAAGGGGGGTACACTCACTTGCTGGTGGCCATCGACAAGTTCTCCAAATGGATCGAGGCTCGACCCATCACCAACATCCGCTCCGAGTAGGCCGTCTTTTTCTTCACCGACATCATCCACCGGTTTGGGATTCCCAACGTCATCATCACCGACAACGGCACTCAGTTCACCGACAAAAAGTTCTTGGACTTCTGCGATCAGCATCACATCCGTGTGAACTGGTCTGCAGTAGCCCACCCTTGAACTAACGGCCAGGTCGAGCATGCCAACGATATGATTTTGCAGGGGCTCAAACTAAGGATCTATAATCGTTTGAAGAAATTCGGTAAGAAATGGGTCGAGGAGCTTTCCTCGGTCCTATGGAGCTTAAGAACGACGCCGAGCAGAGCCACAAAATACACCCCATTCTTCATGGTCTATGGCTCTGAGGCGGTGCTCCCAACGGACCTCGAGTATGGGTCCCCCCGACTCAAAGCATACAACGAGCAATCGAATAAAGAGACTCAAGAGAACGCGGTCGACTAACTCGAGGAAGCTCGAGACATGGCCCTCCTCAACTCTGCCAGGTACCAGCAGGAGCTCCGACGCTACCACGACAAGCACGTGCGCAAGAGGGACCTGAACGTGGGCAACCTCATCCTACGATGGCGGCAAAGCAATCAAGGACGCCACAAGTTGACTCCACCTTAGGAAGGCCCATACGTGGTGACCGAGGTCTTGAAGCCAGGAACATATAAGCTCGCGGATGAAAAGGGGGCGATCTTCACCAACGCGTGGAACATCAAACAGCTACGTCGATTCTACCCTTAGAATTTCAAAGCTTTATGTTCCCACGTACATTCTGTACCAAGGTTTTGTAAATGAATGCATGAATAAATAAAGTCTTTCCCTCGAACAATTTACTTTTTCACGAGTCAAAATCTCGACGATTAGAAGGGGGTACCGACTATGACCTATCATAGTCGATACCCCCTCGGGGGCTAGGAGAGAGGCGACCCCCCAGATGTCGAAAAAACCAAGTAACCCTTTCGTTCCCATCAGTAATCTCGTGCGGTTGAGTGGTAAAGGTACCTTGAGCCCCTTGAGGGCCGAGAAACAACGAGCCTGAGATCTCCTACGCCCCCGGGCTATGGAAACTCTACTCGCCTCGTCACCCTTAAGGCAATCGAGACCGCCTTAAACAAAAGACCGAGCGAGAAAAAACAAACATAGGCGCAAGAAGAAGTAAAGGAGCCTCGAGCGGAAAGACCACTTAAAAGATGTGATACTACTTAAAGATAGAGTAGCAAAGTACTGTACAAAGGGGCCTAGGCACCTAGAGCAGGCTCGCAGGCCTCAGTCCGCATCACGGCCGTCACCGCCCTCGCCTGCGCCCGAGCTAGTCTCAGGAGGCAGTACCTCTGGCTCGAACAGCCTAGCCAACCTCTCTCCAGGAACCTCTGCGTCGTCGATCAAGGCGTGGAGCCTCTCTTCGTTCTCTGCGTCGGTCTTAGAGATGTCGGTGATGAAGCCGTGGGACACCACCTCCATGTCGTAGGAGAAGCCTGAGCAGACGACGGCCATTGCCCGCTTCACCCCGATGTGGAGAGCGTCCCACACCCGATCCCTCAGCGTCACGCCTAAGTAGCACAGCTGATCGACCAGCGCGTCGCCTCGAGCTTCCTCCTTCGACTCGTCCACGGGCTCGACCTCCCAAGAGGTCGAGAGATCGCTTATCGCCGTCCGCAGTCGATGGTTCAAAGCAACCTCCCCCTCGAGCTGGGCTTTGGCATTGCGAGCCTCGACTTGGGCGGCCAAGAGCTCGTCTTTAAGCCCTGAGAATGCTAATGCAAAAACTTTAGATAAAACCAAGCACACCTCGAAAAGAAAATCCGACAAAAGAAACATACCGCAGACACTCTCCTCCAGAGCTGTGTTCTCGCCAACTAATTTGGTGTTGGCCCTCTCGATCTCTTTGTTGGAGCGTGCCAGCTCAGTGTTGGCAACACGAAGATCCTCGATCGCCTTGCCAGCCTGAGCAATAGCTCCATTCTTCTCCAACAGCTCTCCCTTCAGACGATCGACGTCGTCAGAGAGGCTGCGGGATCGAGCCCGCTCCGCCTCGAGGTCTTCAAGAGCCTTTTTCTTTACCTCCTCCGCGGCACCCCTGGCGACCTCGCTGTCCACATACTCCACCTTTATCCTCCAGAAGGATTCTCGAATGGAGTCCAGGTCGGTCTTGAGGAGGCCCTTCTCCTTGTCCAGGTCAGCAACAGTGCTCTTGTAGGACAGAGCCTCCTCCCGGGCTTGGGACGCGGCCTCCTCGACCGTCAGAGCCCGCTCCCTCAGTAGCATGGCCTCTTCCACAGCCTTCTTTGAGGCCTCTCGAGCCTCGGCCAGGGCAGCCTCCCTCTCCTTCTTCTCCTCCTCGAGCGCCAAGAGCTCTTTATAAGCTTTGAGGAGTTTCTCCTGCGACTCCAGAAGTTGATCTTTGAGGAGGGGGAGCTGCTCCCAGCCGCCTCTCGTGGCATGAATGAAGCTTAACTTAATACGGGAGGTCTCTTTCAGGTCCTGCGAGCCGGTGATCGAGCAGTTAGAACCCAAAACCAACGAGTTCCCTAAAGATTAAAAGACTAGGAGACTTACAAAGTAGGCTAGCCCGAGCCCGTTGTTTACAACGTCCGACAAGAGCCCCACCGTGTGCTTCATCCAAAGGCGGAGCTCCTCGACGTGCTCCCACTTCTCAGCCTCCTTTCGATCATCTAGGAAGATGTTGGGCTCAGACAGATCGATGGAGGCCCGGATGCGAATCCGATCGGGGCACCAGTTCTCCATCTCCTGGTCGGCCCGCGCCTTGACGCCACGGATGAGTTCCTCGACGGTCTTGAGGGACCCCCCATGACGCAGGAACAAGTCGACGAGGGAGGGGAACCGCCCGTCATGGTCCACCATCTTCTAGGTGCCCGTTTCGCTGCCTCCTCCTCCGCCTGACGTCCCAGCCTCGTCCTCCTCGGTGGGGATACGGTCCTCCCACGACCGATGTTCCCGGAGGAACCCTGGAGCGATTCCATCCATGCCGTAGATCGTCCTCCTGATCTCGGACTCGGGGTCGATGGGGGTGCGCATCATGCAAGCAAGTGCCACCACACCGTCCGCCCACCCCGACTCTACTGCGATCGCGGCGGGCGCCCCGAGACGGAGCCACGCCGGGGTCGGAGGGCCAAAAACCGGCAGACCCTCTTCCTGGTTCCCGGCCTCTTGCGGCGCCAGTAGTACCGGTTGAGGTGGACCGCGAGGAGCAGGCTCGAGCGGCTCCCCCGACGGCTGGCCCCCTGCTGCTGCTGCTCCTTGAGCTCCCGCGGCTCTTGTTGGCGCTCCTGCTCCTGCGGTTGCCGCCGTGTCTCTTGCTCTCGCTCCACCTCCTCCTTCTTCCTCTGCTCCTCGATGGAGCGCAGACCGGCGGTCCAGGGCGTCCGTCCGGCGACAAGAGAGGTCGAGGCTTCCTCGTCCATAGGACAGACGTCCCTCGTGGTCCCGTCGCCGCCAGACCCGTCGCTTATGGTGATGGGATCCCCCTCGACCCCCGATCGGGGAGACTTGGGGGCTCCTTCTTGCCCTTGGGGCTGAGGCATCTCGGCCCGTTTTGGCGACGACAGGGCAGACTCAGGACGGGGTGGGGCACTACCAGCGCCGGTCGGAGGTTGAGGGTCGGAGGAGCCTATAAAGCGTAAAACAAAGGTCAGTCACTATGATGGCCGACATAAGAGCAACACAAATCCCATGAATAAGCTGCTAACCTGAGTCCTTGGAGGCCGCTCCTACCTTGAGTCTTTTCGCCATTGAAGGCTGCGCCTGCTCAAGCGTCCGCTTCAACCTGAGGAAGGAGGAACGGGCACGAAAAAGACCATTATATGAGAAAACGCAAAGAATCAGCAGAAAAAGAATCACAACGTCGAAGAATTTACCCCACAGGAAGAACGGCTCGTCTGCTAGTACCTCGACCGGTGGGCCTCGAACCACCCCGCGTCAAGGCCCCAGGCCCCTCGAGGGCAGGCGCTGGCCTTGGCCCAGCGACTCTCGCCTGGCGGACGCCGGGACTGGCGCTCCTGCGGCCGGTCTCTCCCTTCTCGGAGGCCGCGGCACGACCGTGGGTCAACGGCCCCCGTCGCCTGGGGTTTAGCTTGGCCACCCGCCTTTGGTGCAGGGGGAGGTTGGGGGCGCAGGGCGGCCTGACTGGTCACGGTCGCATAAGGGGTGTCAGCACGAGGGCGGTGAGATCCGCCCGGCCCCTCCTTTGGCGCTCCCATCCACGGGGCGTCGGCGTCGCCTCGAGGCGGACCCTCGAGGATCCGGTCAAGGCGAGACGCCATCCCCTCAGAATCGTCGTTATCATCATTGTTGTCCCCACCATCATCCTCGCTAGGGGATTCTTCTTCAGGCTCCCCCCTCTGCCTGGATTTAGCTCGACGCGCCTCTAGCGCTTGGCGGTCGAGATTCTTCTTCCTTGTCCCTTTCTTCTCTGAGTCCTTGGTAGACTTCAGTTTCTCGGCGGACTGGCACCGTTTGTCACGGTCGACCTCGTCCTCCTTTACCGAAGGCCTCGAGGACCGGATATCAATCCGTCCCTGCCAGAACAAAGGTAGGCTTAAGAGGAGATCGAACGAAATCCAAAATCGGAGCGATGTACGAGAAACGAGCGTACCAGGTCGATCGAGCCCTCGTCAGGCCTCATGGGGAAGCCATTGACGTGCTCCGACTTAAAGTCACCGGCAATGGCCGCCCTAACCCGGGCAGCGGTTTCGTCGTCCGCCAGAGCCTCGTTAGACATCTGGCATGCCTCGAGGTCTCAGGACAAAATGCCCGGCCCCATGTCGTCCATCCTCAGCGGCCGAGACATCAGCGGGGGAACTCTCCGACGATGGACGGCCGAGAGGACGAGAGCGGCGGACAGGCCCTCCAGGCGCAGCTTCTTCAGGGCGTCGAGGAGGGGGTCGAGCTGCGACTGGTGGTCCTGAATGACGCCGTATGTCCAGTTGTCCGGGCGCTCCGTAATCAGACGGCCGGTGTAAGCAGGGAGAAGACCGTCGTCGTTCCTCAGGTAGAACCACTGGGAGTCCCATCCAGCGTGGTTCGACGACAACCCCACCGGGATGTACTCGCGTGGCCTCTCTGTCTTCTTCGTCTTCAGCACCAGGTTGAGGCACCCGGCCCGCACGGGTTTCCTCACGCCGGTGGTCCCGGTGGGGGCGTTGAAGAGCTCGCCCCTATAGAGGTGGAGCCACAGCTCCTAGTGAGGCATCATCCCTAAATAGCCCTCACACACCGCGGCGAAGACCGCCGCGACGGTGATGGCGTTTGGGGAGAAGTGCTGGAGCTCCACCCCGTAATGAAGATAGAGCGCCCGCATGAAGCGGCTCGGAGGAGCGCCTAGGCCATGGCAGTGGAACTTGGTGAACGACACCACGTAGCCCTTGGGCGGCTTGGGCACCCGGTGGTCCGCTGGCGGCGCGATCCACTCCGGCGACGACAGCGAGGTGCGGTGGCGCAGGAGTCCCTCCCTCTCAAGCTCTAGCAACTAGCGCTCCGTCATCAACGACAGGCGCCAGTCGTCAGCGGCGACGAGTCTCACAGGCATCTTGGACAGAAAGAGGGCGGTTTTGCTATTGCTCGAGGGGGTGCGCGCGCATGAGATGGCAAGAGAGCTAAGATGGCGAGAGGGCAAAGGCAGGAATGGAGACGGAAGGCAGAACGGCGGTGATGCCACAGGATACTTATAGGCAGCGACCCACCAATGGACAGATCCGATAAATTAGGTAACTCCCCCCATAAATGCGCCGCCTAATGGTCCATTTCCTCCTCACAGATGGGACGCTCTGAATTCTGCGTCGACACAGTACCGCAACGGCTCCCGCCTGAAAAGATGCGCCCAACGGGCAGAAAAGCGAACCGCCACGGCCTCTTCCTTCCCTTGTAAGCCAAGGGACGCACCATGAAAGCCTCGAGAGGTCGCAGGCTGACCCGCCGGAAGGGTTCGACAGCCGATCTCGAGCACCAGAGTCAGGGATGCCCAGCGAGTGGTCGAAAATCGTGGCCCAACTCGAGAACTCGCTGGGGATGTCCAAAGTAGGGTCGACACAGTCGAGAGGAATCCCCCCGACGGGAGGCATCGAGCCACTGGACTCTATCGAACGAGACCAGCATCCCCGACCACGTCGACCCCGCTTTATGAGAACGCCTCCGGGCTACAGCTGACCCCCTCGAAAGGGGCACAGGTTCTCACTTGGACTACCCGTTAGGAACTCAATCCGGGGTGGATGACGCTCGCTCTATCGAGAGTACGTCGAAACCCCCGTACAAAGCGATACAATCAGAACTTTCCACCACTGGTGTCGACAGCGTTTCTGATAATTAGGCAATATAACCCTCGAAGGAGTCAAAAACTCCTCCAAGGGCTCGGGGGCTACCCCCGTGGGGTCGCTCGCGCGCCCCACGGAAATTCGAGCGCGAAATAAAGCCTCCACTCGAGCGCCAGCGCTCAAATGGAGACTCGGGGGCTACTGTCGAGGGTACCAGTAAGGGGTACCCTAACCGATACACATAGTAAGATTACCCACACGCAGGTCGAGGCCCTCAACTCGACGCTCTAATCAGATATACATACCGTCGTCGACGACCACAGCCTCGAAGACGGAAAAGGAGTCGAGAGAACCGATCAGAGCTCGAGCGCGAGCTACCGTCGAATACTGAAACAGGATCGAGCGAACCGGGAGGCGTCGAGCGCAAGGATGTCGCCCGCCGCCTGATGCGCGCACGGGAACCAGGGCATTTAATGCGCTTGTCGTGTTCTCACCTAACACGCCAGTCACGGGAAGTGTGACATGGAACAGGCACCCATCCCATCATCCTTTTTGCAGCCTTCCCCACCAAATGACCCAGAGCGTGCCAGGACGCAGGAAGCAGGGATGGAACGTCTAATCAGGACCCCCTCGAGACATCCAAGGTCAACGCTTTGGACAACAAGGCGCTACACGGCGTCTGACCCTCGACCAGACATGTTCCCTTCCAGGAGAAGGTTTGGGCGTCGACTGACAGCACCGCAGCCACTCCGCCGGATCTGCCGCTATACCGTACAGGCGTGCAACTGGTGAACCAGCCCAAGACAGCGCACAGAGCAGGATATAGGGGCACGCGTAATCATCATCAAGCTACCAAGACAGGACGGCTCGAGACCACGCCGGTACGGAAGCCTCGAGTAGGTCCGCGCGCCATACCCCTATCGACCCCTACTCTGATACCTACACATGTACCCTGGTCTTCCCCTTGGAACTATAAAAGGGGAAGTCCGGGAGCGACCACGGGAGGACATCAGACAGGCAACACCACACCCAAACGCAGTAGAACTTCCATACTCCATACCACGCTTGTATTCACCCCTGTACAAGCACTTAGGTGCAAAATAATACAAACTCTCCCCCCCCCCGCTGGACGTAGGGCCTTCTCTTGCCCGAACCAGGATAAATCCTTGTGTCTTTTTGCATCACCATCTGGGAAAGGGAAGCACGCATACAAATTCACTCGTTGGTGTGACCCCCCGTGGGGAAAACACCGACAGAAAGATTCTGATTGGGTAAATGCTATGCATGAAGAATTGAACAACTTCACAAGAAATCAAGTGTGGGAGCTTGTTGAGAGGCCAAAGAACAACAATGTGATTGAAACCAAGTGGGTCTTTAGAAACAAGCAAAATTAAGATGGTGTAGTTGTGAGAAACAAAGCAAGATTAGTAGCACAAGGGTACACTCAAGTTGAAGTCTTGACTTTGGAGAAACTTATGCACCGGTTGCAAGATTGGAGGCAATTAGAATATTCCTATGCTTGTGCCCACAACATCAAGCTCTATCAAATGGATGTGAAGAGTGCATTTCTCAATGGATACATATATGAGTTGGTCTATGTTGAACAACCTCCTGGTTTTGAAGATGACAAGAAATCCAACCATGTTTACAAGCTCAAGAAGGCATTGTATGGTTTGAAGCAAGCACCTAGAGCATGGTATGAGAGATTGAGAGATTTCCTTCTCTCTAAAGGGTTGAAGATGTGAAAGGTTGACACTACGCTCTTCACCAAGAAGCTAGGGAATGACTTGTTTGTGTTGCAAATCTATGTTGATGATATCATCTTTGGATCAACCAATCAAGACTTTTGTGAAGAGTTTGGAAAAATGATGGCAAATGAGTTTGAGATGTCTATGATAGGAGAGCTTAGTTACTTCCTTGGTCTTCAAATCAAGCAAATGCAGAATGGCACTTTTGTGAATCAAGGAAAATACATCAAGGACATGATCAAGAAGTTTGGGTTGCAAGAAGCTAAACCAATGAGCATACCTATGGGCACAAATGATCAATTAGGTAGTGATGCAAGTGGCAACATGGTAGATCAAAAGCTATATTGGTCCATGATTGGAAGTTTGCTCTATGTCACCGCATAAAGGCCGGATGTGATGTTTAGTGTGTGCAAGTGTGCAAGATACCAAGCTTCACCTAGAGAGAGTCACTTGAAGGCAACCAAAAGAATATTGAGGTATCTCAAGGGCACTCATGATGTTGGATTATGGTATCCCAAGGGGTCTAACTTTGAGTTGATTGGATATTCAAACTCTGATTATGGTGGATGCAAGATTGATAGAATGAGCACAAGTGGCACTTGTCAATTGCTAGGACGGTCTGTTGTTTCATGGTCATCAAAGAAACAAAATAGTGTTGCACTATTAACTGCTGAGGCTGAATACGTTAGTGCCGGTAGTTTTTGTGCACAATTACTTTGGATGAAAGCTACCTTGAATGACTTTGGAACCAAATTGAAGAATGTGCCTTTGCTATGTGACAATGAGAGTGCAATCAAGATGACACAAAATCTGGTTCAACATTCAAGAACCAAGCACATTGACATAAGGCACCATTTCATAAGACATCATCAACAAAAGGGTGACATTAGCATTGAAAGTATTGGCACCGAAGATCAACTAGCCGACATGTTCACAAAGCCATTTGATGAGAAGAGATTTTGCAAGTTGAGAAATGAATTGAACATACTTGACTTCTCCAACTTGAGATGAGTGCACCCCTACATTTATATATGACATGCCTCTCCTCCAACAAAGCAAGGTAAAGTTGGTTGACATAAGCATTCATATCTTGCTAAGGACATGTTTAGAACATATAGACATATTTGCATGACAATAGGCTCATTCATGAAAATTAAAAGGATTTGATGTATGTGTGGTACCACTATTTTTCCTATGATTGATTGAGCTAATGGTAGCATATGACATATTTGTGAGCTTGCAAACCTAGTGTTGAATCTAGAATATGAGCTTCAACATGGTCAAGATAACCCTTATGCTTTATGAGGTGTGAAAAAGCTTGTCCTTGGATCAAACCGAATTACATGTTTTAGGCAAGTGATCTAGATTGAAACATAATTTGACCCTCATATTGATTGACTTAATTCTCACTAAAATTTGAACCTTTGTGGTCATTGATGACAAAGGGGGAGAGAAACAAAGATAAAATCAAAAAAGGGGAGAGAAACAAAAAGGGAGAAAACTTTGTAAACTTGAGCACACAAATAGGGGGAGCAAGCTCATGAACCATTTGTTGCATTTGAATGTGCACTAACGTAATGAGGTATTGCATTGCAAGTTTAAATTCACCACTCTTGATTGTTTGGTGCTTGCTAGAAATAAGAACATGAATGAATTCTAGCATAAAGTATTACTTTCAAGTAGTATCTAGACATATAATGTGATCTCACAAGGTATCTTGAGTTTTTGATATATGTCTAGCTACATTGGTGCTAAGGATGGTATATTGACAACTCCGATTGGTATCACGCTTCAAAGGTCCATTCTATATACCTTAGCATCATTTTGGTAGTTATAACTCTCCCAAAATTCCAATTCATGCATATGTGCAAACAAGAACCAAACTCATGGAAGCACATATGTAGGGGGAGCTAGTACTACCAAAACCGAAATTGAAGTGTTTGTCCAATCTTGTTTCATGATCAAAATGCTTTGGACAAGCAATTCAAGTTCATTATGATTTCATTTCATATCTTTGTGATGGTTGTCATCAATTACCAAAAAGGGGGAGATTGAAAGCCCAAGTTTGGTTTTGGTAATTAATGACACCAAGTTGCTAATGTCTTGTGTTTAAGTGATTTGAATTAGGCATAGCAACACATGTGATGAAGGTGCATGGTGGCATGGAAAGGTGGCCACATGATCACAAAGGGATGAAGCTTGAAGTAAAGATCATGGTGATAAAAGAAGAGTAAAGTGATCAAGGCAAAGGTATAAATATAGGGTGAGAACGTTGTCGCAGGGAGTCTTTGTGTTTGCGTCCGGTATGGACAGGACGCGTCCGGTGCTACACCGGACGCGTCTAATGTGAGACCGGATGTATCCAGGGTGAGCGTCCAGTGCGAGCTCAGTTTGCAGGGCTCTCTGTGTTTTCGTCCGGTATGGATCGGATGCGTTCGGTGCTACACCGGACGCGTCCGAGGTTTGGGTCCGGTGTTGTGTCACTTTGCGGAGCTCTCTGAGTTTTCGTTCGGTCTTGACCGGACCGTCCGGTGTGTTCTAAGTTGAGAGTTCGGTGCCGTGTCTCAGTTGGCGGCAACGGTCAGTTTTCAAACGGTCGAGAGCACCAGACGCTGTCCTGGTTCATACTGGACGCGTCCGGTGTGAACTAGGACGCGTCCGGTGTGCACAACTTCAGCCCAATGAAAGTGGCCAACGACTCTTTTGTTGAGGGGGCTTATAAATAGAAGGTGGCCGGCTTTGGGGCGTTCTCTCTTGCATTTTTGAATATTTGAGGCATACATTGAGCTAGAGAACACTCTCTCCACTCGTCTCCTTGCTTGATTGTTAATCCTAGTGAGATTGAGTGAGATTCAAGTGTATTGCTTTGAGAGTTGCATTTAGTGGCACTTAATTTTTGAGTTTGCTGCGGATTTCTTGTTACTCTTGGGTGTTTCCCGACGCCCTAAACGGCTTGGAGTAGCGATGGTGTTGAGCTCGTGATTGGAGATTGTTTCAAGCCTCATCAAGTGATTTGTGAGGGGTTCTTGAGCCTTCCCCGCGGGAGATCACAATTGGCTACTCTAGTGGATTGCTCGTGGCTTGGAGGATCCCCCTCTTGTGAGTGGATGTGCGGCACCCGCTGAGGGTTTGGCTTTAGATTGCCAATTAGCTCGTGATCCATCAAGTGGTGTATCACCACAATGAGGACTAGCTTTTCGGGAAGCAAGTGAACCTCAGTAAAAAATCTTGTGTCATCTCTTGCTGAGGATTCTCTTGTAATTGTGATTGATTGATTAGTTATATATCTACTCCACAACATTGGTATAACAATCACTCCCCTCTTCTTTACTTATGTGCATACCTTGCCAGTTGTGCAGCTTGTTTAGCTTAGCTATCTTGTTTAGGAGTGTAGCTAGCTTCTAGTGGTGCTTTCTTGTAGTAACTTAGTGTTTAGCCTTCTTGCTATACTTGTGTAGGTGGCTTGCTTAGCTTAGTTATACTAGTGCTAGAATAGCTTCGCTATTTGTTTTACTAATCAACTTGTCTAGTTGAAATTTGTAGAAAATTTAAATATGCTATTCACCCTCCTCTAGCCATTTGGACCTTTCAGCAAGGTTCAGGCAAAGTCGAGAGGTGGAAATTAATTATTTGTCAGCCCAAAAGTATGCTTCTTGTTCTGCTTTTGTAGCTCTGTTGGCCTCCCTGAATCTTATCCATGATAATGTTACAATCTACCTGTATTCATAAGTTTGGCCTAGGTAAAATTTGCAACACCACATTTGTGTAAATATGCATATCTCTTTGTTTGAATTTGTTGTTGGTGATCATGTATCTTCATTTTTGCAAGACCAAGGAGTAAAATTGTCACATTTGATTGCACAAATGACAAACTAGCTTGATGGTTGTTTAACAGGGATGTTGCCTATATATGGAGAGAGGTATTTCCATTATCTTCAGTTAAGGCTTGCCATTTTATAATATACTTTTCTATTATGTCAAACAACGAAATGGCATGAACATTAAGGGAAATTTTATTCTTGCATGCTTAGAAAATTTAATTCTTGAATACTATGTTAGTATGTTACATTGGACTGTAGATAAATTCACCTTCAGATGACGCTTTACATATATTTAAACTAGAGAGCACTAGAAAAATGTTATGATACATAGTATATAGTAAATGTATCCGGGAATAGAACTTCACCCATATAGAGCTCATATGAACCAAATACAGAGTCAACAATCTTTACAAAAATACTGACTCAAAGTGTGGCTTTGAGTTCTATTGATATCTTGTCCTTATTCTGTATTTTCTAGAAAAGAATATTTATGCCATGGAGACATGTACTAACATAGTAAACAGCGGCTCTGATCTCAATATATGACGAGAATGAAAATATAAGGAATGCAGGATAAATATCTACACCAGTAAGCTCTGTCGAGCAGTTACTGATATATTCGTTTGACAGTCTCTTCAGTCTATATAACTCAGGTTTTTGTCGACATGACAACAGGCATCCCGTAGTGCTTAGGAAATAACCCAAAGATTAGTCTCTATCAAACTTGTACAACATCTATAGGGGTTATGAAATATCTCTACTCTCATATTGTATAGCGGCCTGTACCCTGTAGTGCCATTCAATTTCAATTGATATTACTGTGAGTGATTACCATATATTCATGCCTAAATTATTTTAGTTTATGCAGTAAAATTATGGCCACATATGTTTCTCTGTACTTCCATGCTTTTGTTTGGATTGAATTGAGCACGATGATACCATGTGCAAGTGATGCAAGAGCCTATGTCATCCAAGAGATGGCCTTGTTCCTGCCATACAAGAGCATCCATTAAGGGATTCACGGTATGGGAACTCGTACAAGTCTTTTGATCTTGCAATTAATTATTTTTTATTGATTTATGATCTATTTTCATGCGTTATGAACATGTTAGGTACACTTTCATTTCAGGATGTTGTTTTGCTAAGATTTTAATATAATTACACCGTAGATTGGGGGGGGGGGGTGGGGGGCATCCTATCCAACTGCTCATGAGAACCATATTGGTGGTGTCCCATAGCACAGGCAGACAATGTCTACACATCTCAGCCTAAGTCTACACATCTCAGCCTATCCCAAAAAATTTCAACGAGTTTACTTTGATCAGTTCCAACATGATTTTTGACTTGTTTTGTTTGGAACAGTTTAGCCAGGTTTAAAGAATTGTTTATGTTACTTGCAGTCAAGCAAAAAGGCACTGGATGCTGGTATCAGAAAAATGTACATGTGCCAGTGCTAATCCTGAACGAAGTTCCTCTCCAATTATAGAAAAGATTCTTAATAATACCAGTAGTTACATTATAATTGTAATTGCAAGTCATCATAGAACACGTGCACTGTTTTTTGTTGTATACTCATTTAACTTGGACAGACCATGTTCGGTGTGATGTAGCAGTTTAGGTAGAATATTACAATGTTCTTTGCCTCATATACAGTTAGTAAGATGTCAAGCAATCCAGCAATGGTACATTTTATTATTTGAACCAATACACATGTAGGTGTTGCAATAAGTTTTTTTAGTTGAGTGGATTTTGTATAACATCCCGTTACATTGCACGGGCACTCACTGTTGTCACGCAAGGGGCAAGCCCTGGAAGTAAACATTTGTGGAGCTGCTGCTAAAGAATGATACATTCATGTAAATCGCTGCTTATACATCTAAAATGTGGCTCAAAACAACATGTTGCTAAGATCAAATATATTATAGTGTTTCATGAGAATATATAATTTTCTAGGCACCACCTAGAATATGCATATTGCAGTATTGAACATTTGATCATTTGATTTGTATGGATCTTTCCCCTTGAAGCTTGAGTCATGGCTTCGTCGATAGTTTTGGTTTGGTGGTGCTCAACAGATATAACATCAAAGATCAAACATTTTGATGAAGATTAGAAATTTAGTATATTTTATCATGCGATTTGTGTGTTTTTAGTATAAAAGTTTAGTTATCCCGTAGCAACGCACGGATATGCTACCTAGTCAAATAGCTAAGCCTTATTTAGTTTCCTACAGAATTCAAAAACTTTTCAAGATTTCCTGTCATATCGAATCTTGTGGCATATATATAGAGCATTAAATATAGATTAAAAAATAACTAATTGCACGGTTAAGTTGAAAATCGCGAGAGAAATCATTTAAGCCTAGTTAGTCTATGATTGGACAATAATTATCAGATACAAACGAAAGTGCTATAATATCATAATTCAAAAACTTTTCAAATTTAAACGAGGCCCTAGTCTAGAAGAAATTCTATTGGTTATGAGGACGTCTGTAATAATAATTTGCAAATAGCTAGCTAGATGATGTATATAAATAATAAAAAAGTAACACTTCTATTGACTACCAAGGAGAGAGATCAAATAGCTAGCGACTCTCAAATAGCTAGTGACTTCCAAATAGCTATTCTAGCATGATCTCATGTAACTTTCCACTATAGTATTTATTTTTTCTTATTTATATATCTTATCTTGCTAGCTGTTTACAAATTGTCATTGATAGCCAATAAAATTTCTTCTAGATTAGCTATTTAGGAACAAATTTCTCATAGATTAGCTATTTAGGAGCCATGGGAGACACGCTCACAAAACAAGCACTCACGTCACATGACAGGGGCTGTTTAGTTGGTGAAACAATTTGCAAAGTGCTACTATAGCACTCGTTTGTATTATTGTCTATTGTCTAGTTATGGACTAACTATGCTTAAAAAATTTGTCTCATAAAATTACTCTCTCCGTATAAGAATTAGAAGTCAGTTAGTACAGCGATATGGTCTCCAAAACACAATTTTGACATCTTATTTTTATAAAAATACGCAAAAATGATATATGTATACTTTTATGAAAGTATTTTTTAAGACAAATCTATTGATATAATTTTCATATTTACAAACTCAACAATTTAAAAGTTATTGATGATTTATATTTCCAATATTTGACTCAAACCTTGTAGAAAACAACTTTTAAATTCTATACGGAGGGAGTACAGGTGTATAATTTTTTATTTATATTTAATGCTCCATGTATGTACCGTAAGATTAGATGTACGGAAAATCTTAAAAAACTTTGTGAAATATTTCAGAAAGTAAACAGGCCTCAAGCCATTACTGCTGACATGCATTGCATAGCGTGCGTAGGGCAGGCGTAGACCAGACAGCTCGTGACGGCCGATGAGCGCAGCCCCTTGGATTGCGCAGCGCACCGCGGCCAGTAGCCACCTCCACCAGCAGCGCACGTGCTTTCCGTGCCGATGACTGTGGGGGGTATAAACCCTTATACCCTTACGACTAGACTTGGGTCAGGAGGCTTGGCCCATCACGATACAGTTCGAGGCTTGATCCAACTGCTCGGAGTTTCGCCCAAGGAAACAAGACGTGGAGATCAAGCGAGATTCTGGTCGGTTAGAATAGGAATTGATATCGTATTAACTGTGGCAATTGTAACCGACTAGGATTAGTTTTCGGATCTGTAACCCTGCCCTCTGGACTATATAAGGAGAGACAAGGGACCCCATAGGACATCTTATCTCAACTCAACACAATCCACAGCAATAGAATCAGACACAGGACGTAGGTATTACGCCCACACGGTGGCCGAAGCTGGATAAAAATCTTGTCTGTGTCTTACATCACCATCAAGTTCGTAGCTTGCGCACGTGTCTGTCGATAAACTACTACCGTGGGTATACCCCAAGGTAGACTGCCGACTAGCTTTCGTCGACAGTGGCGCGCCAGGTAGGGGATGTGCGTACAGCTTCCCAGATGAACAAGATGGTCATCATCCCAGCTTCCGCGGTCGTAGCTGAAGGTCTCACGTTCACCGTCAGGCAGATCACTTGGACAACTCGCGGCGGCGGCCTTACGACCATGACTCTGGAAGAAACTCAGATCCAATCTGGGACAGCAGAGGCGTCGACCCCGATCACGCCGACTCAGAGGGCCCGACCTCCACTCCCTCGCTACAAGGCAAAGCGAGTCGACAACTCGGATCTTCTTCAAGCCCTCGATCACGCCGACCACAAACTTCTCGAAGCCTCCAACCTGGTGGATTCGATTTCACGCAAGCCCGATCAGGCGGCAACATCAAATTTTTTCGACTCCCGTCGACCAACTCATGTCACCACGCACGAACGACTAGAGACGTCCCTGACGATAACATCGACCACCGCGGGACGGACTGTCAAGCTCAAGACAGCCTCGCCAGACCAGAACTTCCCTCATGGTCTGAGCAACGCGGCTGATCAATTTTCACGGCATACCGATTCTCTATTCGGGAAGATGGGATTGTCGCCGAGGCAAACCAGTGGGTCAGCTCGTCACTTTGTCAACATGGTATCCATCCGAACTCTACCGGACAACAAGGCCACCAGCACAAACTCTAGCACAGGATCTCCCTACCAAGGTTTTACACCCCGAGGACGAAGACTACGACTTGGATCTACCACCTTACCCCTTGAGTTTTCCCTCTTTCCAGTCTTTCCACCTCGACGAGGAGATCAGGTTTTCAACGTCAGCAATGACGAACCAGTTGTCGACGGTGAAACCGACGAACAGAGACAACAGCGCGAACAGCGCAACACCGATCGTGCTCAGCGGCGAGCAGATGAGGAGCGACAATTAATCCCAAACAACCTCGATGATGCTTTTGACATAGTTGGAAATCAGCAAGTGTTCAAGACACCAAGTGCCAATGTGGCCGTCGCCATGGCAAATCTTGATCGACTTCCGAATACTCCAGAATATCAGGACGTTCGTACCAACATACGGGCACATCTGATCGCGGCCAAGGGACAGACCGCTACTCTACTCAAAAGGGTCCAAGCCGTCTCCTATAGGAAGGACACCTCTGACCAGACTCTTCGCAGCTGTACCTCAATGCGACCTGGTGGGCACCGTCATAGTCGTTCACCTATCAATAATTGAAGGAAGGACACCCATCGCGACAATCGTGGTCAGGACGCTGGCAGTTACCACGAACAAAGACGCGGACGTGGTCAGGAGGTGAACCAAGACCGAGATCTACGACACAACATCCCTCCTAAGGATGCTCGCGAGCGCATCAACAGGCGCATTACGGAACGAGTAGTACACGAAAACATGCGACGCATCGAGTACGATGCAGCACATGGCCCCCCTGGCCTAAGGCAGTTCTCCTCACACCTTCGGCAAGTCGTATGGCCCCGCAATTTCAAGCTTGAGAAGCTTAAAAAGTACGATGGCAAGGAGAATCCTGAAAACTGGATCACTCTTTATGAAATCGCAGTCCGATCAGTAGCAGGAGACGAGCACATCATGGCAAACTATTTCCCAGTCGTCCTTGACCAAGCTGGCCACCAATGGCTCCTCGGTCTACCCGAGGACTCTTTTGATTCTTGGGAAGAATTACGCCAGGCGTTTATTGATAACTTCATTGCTACCTGCAAGCAGCCTGGAAATAAATACGACCTTGAGAGGATAAGGGACAGGAAGAATGAGCCCCTACGCGACAACATCCGACGCTTCTCGGATATGCGCCTCAAGATTCCGAAGATTTCCCACGACGAGGCCATATCAGCCTTCATCAAAGGCCTACGCTTCCACGAAGCATTAAGAAGCGAACTACTGCGCAAAAGGCCGACCACAGTTGCCAAGCTCCTCGCCACAGCCAAGAACTACGCCGATGCCGACGACGCAGAAAAGCTCATCCGAGAAGACGTACGAGGAGCTGAGTAGCCTCCCCGACGAGATGATAGCCGAGGGTGTTTCGACAACCGGAATCCCCGCCGCGGTGACTACCGCAACCACCGAGAAGGGTGGGACAGGCGTCACGATAATCGTGACGATTTCAGAGGCAAGCGACCTCGCGACAACGATCACGAGGTAAACACAGTCAGGCGTCCCAATAGGCGGTGAGACTACCAGGAAGACTACAACAAGACGTTGAAACGACCGTGCCAACTCCATCCCAAGTCCAACCACACGATGGAAGAATGTCGTGTCCTCAAAAGTATCTACACACAGCGGGCCGCTCAGGGAGATGCTGCCAAGAAAAACGGGAAATAGGACAGACGCAGCTAGGAAGACGAAGACGGCGACCAGGATAGGGACCCACGGCACCAATACGTCAGTCCCACCGACGTGGTACACTCCATTTTTGGAGGGAAAGTCTCTATTGAGTCAAAACAAGATAGAAAGCTTTTGAAAAGGGCTTGCCTCAATGTGGACTGCGCCGATGGTTTGATCGCCGACCCTAAATTCCCTCCCTAGTCGCACCGAGAAATTTCTTTCAACGGATAGGACCAATGGGCTGCCATCCTAGAGCCAGGGCGTTTCCCGTTGATCCTGGACCCGTGCATCAACAATGTTAGGTTCACGTGCGTGCTCGTCGATGGGGGTAGCTCCATCGACATCCTATTTCGCAACAGCCTCCCTGCTCTCAAGCTAACTCCAGCACAGCTGAAACCATATGACGCTCAGTTCTGGGGCGTCTTTTCGGGTCAAAGTTCAGTACCCCTCGGCCAGATAACGCTGCCCGTCCAGTTTGGAACGCCAGACCACTTCCGCACAGAGTTTGTTAACTTCGTGGTCGCCGACTTCGACGGGACCTACCACGCAATTCTAGGTCGTCCCTCGCTTACCAAGTTCATGGCAGTTCTGCCCTACTCATACCTGGTCCTCAAGATACCGACCGAGAAGGGTGTCCTAACCGTCAGAGGCAACGTCTACACGGCATACACCTGCGAAGAAGAAAGCTTCAAAATCACCAAGGAAATTGACCTCTCAATTCGCATGGCAGAAACGGTAGCACAAGCAACGCAAATGTCAGCTGACCAGCTCAAACTACCCAAGCAGGAGACTCCAAGAAAAAGCACCAAGTCAGGAGCACAAGGAAGTCCAACTGGTCGACGGCAGCCCAGACAAGACGGCCCTCATCGGGGCCAATCTGGATACCAAATAGGAAGACACGCTCGTCAGGTTTCTAAGGGACAACATAAGCATTTTTGCGTGGAAACCCGCGGTCATGCCCGGCATCCCACGAAACCTGATCGAGCACTACTTAAACGTCTCAAAGACCGCAAGACATATCAAGCAGAAGCTACAACGGTTCGCTCGTGACAAAAAAGAGGCTATTAGGACAGAGATTACATGGCTTTTAGCAGCCAGGTTTATTAAAGAAGTGTATCACCCCGATTGGCTTACCAATCCAGTTCTTGTAAGAAAAAGAATAATGAATGGAGAATGTGCGTTGATTACACCGATCTCAATAAACATTGTCCTAAAGATCCTTTTGGTCTTCCCCGTATAGACGAGGTGGTCGACTCGATGGCCGGATGCGAACTACTATCTTTTCTCGATTGCTACTCTAGTTATCACCAGATCTCGTTAAAAGAAGATGACTAGATTAAAACCTCATTCATCACTCCCTTTGGTGCATACTGTTATACCACCATGTCTTTCGGACTAAAAAATGCTGGAGCCACTTATCAAAGAGCCATTCAGTAGTGCCTCCATGACGAGATACGTGACGACGTTGTTGAGACTTACGTCGATGACGTTGTTGTCAAAACCAGGGACGCCTGCACTCTGATTGACAACTTAGACCGTATATTTAAAGCGCTAATCAAGTACAAGTGGAAGCTTAACCCTAAAAATGCATTTTCGGGGTCCCCTCTGGTATACTGCTCGGCAACGTCGTCAGCCGCGATGGCATACAGCTAAACCCTTCAAAAGTCAAGGCGGTGCTCGATATGCAGCCTCCCAGAAACGTTAAAGACTTTCAAAAACTCAAGGGGGTGCATGGCTGCTCTCAGCCGGTTTATCTCTAGGCTGGGAGAAAAAGGGCTTCCTTTCTTTAAGCTACTAAAGGCATCCGAGAAATTCTCCTGGACAGAAGAGGCCAACGTCGCATTCGCCCGCTCAAAACTTTCCTCACCTCGCCACCCATCCTCACCGCGCCTCAACCTAACGAGGACTTGCTTCTCTATATAGCAGCAACTGATCGGGTCATCTCTACGGTGCTCGTGGTAGAGCGGGATGAACCAGGCCACGTCTACAAAGTCCAGAGACTATTATACTTTATAAGCAAAGTCCTAAACAAATCCAAGACTAGGTAACCCTTGATACAAAAGTTAATCTACGCCATCTTAATCACCTCAAGGAAGCTGAAGCACTACTTCGATGCCATCGCGTTTTAGTTACTACGAGTTTTCCGTTGGGGGACATCTTGCGCAACAAGGACGCCAACGGTAGAATTGTAAAATGGGCCATGGAATTGTGCCCATTCTCTTTGGACTTCTAAAGTCGCACAACCGTCAAGTCTCAAGCCCTGGTCGACTTCATCGCAGAATGGACGGATCTTAACGCACCACCCTCTCCAGATGTCTTTGATCACTGGTCAATGTTCTTCGATGGGTCCTGAAACATCAATGGAGCTGGTGCCGGAATCCTTTTCATTTCACCAAACAAGGACAAACTATGCTACGTCCTTAGGATCCTCTTCCCAGCATCCAACAATGTCGCCGAGTATGAAGCATGCCTGCACGACATCCGATTGCCCGTCGAATTGGGAGTCAAGCGCCTTTATGTCTACGGTGACTCTGCCCTGGTCATCAACCAGCTAAATAAGGAGTGGGACACGACTCATGAGAAGATGGAGCTATACTATAAAGAAATCAGGAGGTGGGAATCAAATTTTTATGGCATAGAATACATATATGTGGTCCGGGACAAGAATCAAGCAGCAGATGCACTGTCAAAGATAGGGTCATCCCGGGCCAAGATTCCGCAAGGTGTTTTTGTTCAAGACATTCACACGCCAAGCATCGGAACAGGCCTGGTCCATAAGCCACCCAACGAGACACTGCTCGTAGGGGACGCCACTCCGACAGCCAGCGGCAGTGAATGGCGCACTCCTTTTGTTAAGTACCTCTTGGATGGTTCGGGCCTTCAAGACAAAACAGAGAACGAGCATCTTATCCGGTGCTCCAAAAATTATATACTGGTCGACGGTAGACTTATGCGCAAGAACGCAAACTCAGAAGTCTTGTTGAAATGCATAACTCAATACAATGGCATCAAGCTACTAGATGACATACATGCTGGATCCTGTGGCAACCACGCCGTCTCTAGAACACTGGTCGGAAAGGCCTTCTGAGCAGGTTTTTACTGGCCAACCGCAGTCGCCGACGCCGAGAAACTGGTCCGACATTGTGAAGGGTGCCAGTTCTTCACCGAACGGACCCATGTACCCGCTCATGAGATCCAGACAATTCCGTCGTCTTCGCCATTCGCCTGTTGGGGTCTCGACATGATCGGGCCATTCAAACCAGCCCCCGACAATTTCAAATTCATGTTCGTGCTAATCGACAAATTCTCCAAGTGGATCAAGTACATGCCACTGGTCAAAGCAACTTCCGAGAAGGCTGTAGAATTCCTCAATCAAATCATACATAGATTCGGGGTTCCCAATAGTATAATCATCGACCTGGGCACTCAGTTCACCGACACTACATTCTGGGACTTCTGTGATGATAGAGGCATAGTCATAAAATACGTGTCGGTAGCCCATCCTCGGGCCAACGGTCAAGTCGAGCGAGCCAATAGAATGATTATTGATGCTCCAAAGAAAAGGTTGTACACGGAAAATGACAGGGCACCGGGGCGATGGATGAAAGAGTTACCGGCAGTGGTCTGGGGTCTCCGAACACAGCCCAGTCGAACACGGGTGTAACCCCCGATTTTATGGTTTATGGGGCTGAGGCAGTGCTCCCCTCAGACGTAGCCTTTGGATTCCCAAGAGTCGAGCATTTCGATCAGTCTTCAGCAGACCTCACCAGAGAACTCAAAATCAACTGCACAGAAGAGAGACGTATGGCTTCTTGCCTTCGAACAGCAAAGTATCTCGAGGCCATAAGATGATACCACAACAAGAATGTCAAAGACTGCTCCTTTGTGGTCGGTGATCTGGTACTCAAATGGAAAACAAGCCAGGAGGGAATGCACAAGTTATCTACACCCTAGGAGGGACCTTTCATGGTTGCCGAAGTTAGACGCCCTATCTTATAGACTGGCGTACCCGGATGGAACAAGCCTGCCCAACTCCTAGCACATAGACAAATTACGACGTTTCTATCCCTAAGTTTCAGTATATCTTACATGTACCTCTCTTTTAATGAATAATAATAAAGTTTGTCTTCTTTGCTATATACTTTTACATATGCAGAATACTCAACAAGTGCGACAATAACTTTCCTTGACAAGCTACTCAAGGACGCTCAACATGATTCAGTGATACATCACTCAAGCAAATTTATTCACAGCGCTCAAAACCATGGTTCTCAAAATTCGGACTTTATTACAAACTTTACACCCAAAGTTTACAATAAACACCCCTCTGGGCGGCTTCTAGTCTATTCCTACAGACTACTCTATGAACCTACTGCTCGGGCTGATCACACGCATGGGTCTCTCGTCTCGCCGAAGGGGTCGAGGCCACCGGCGCCTGGCTGGTCGAGACCGCACGCATCGACCGCCCATCTCCCGCAATCGACGCCCCCGACAACTCCCTGGCCGACCTGTCTGATCCCGGCTGCTCAGGGGGGTAGACGTCCCGCAAAGGTTTATATCGCTGATCACAGTCGACGACAGGTCGAGTAGGCCGACGCGAAGGTCATCCACCTCCTTCGGACCGACCTCCATGGGGTACCCCCTTTCCAGCTAGGACAGGTCGACCAGGGGGTAGTGGGCGCGCACCATGCTTAGGACATGTGCCCCAGCAAACTCCCTGGCATCCTTGACAAACTGCTGAAGCCAACCCCACGCCTGCTGCGCCTTCTCGACTGGGGTCAGCCTCGGTGCGTGGGGCTGGTCCTCGGGAAGCTCGGGGCTGATCAGATCCGGCACCGGAGCAACTCCTTTCTAGAGCTTTATGCAATTCGTCTTCCAGGAGTCCCTGTCTTTGACTAGGTCCTCGACGTGCTTCTTGGCGTTGGCCTTGAGCACTATGATCAATTCCAAGGAAAAAAAGCAAACAGTCAGCAACATGCTATGGCAATATAAAAAAACTTCATGGTCGAAAAGGACAAAACAGATCCTACCAGCCAGCTCTAGACTCCTAGTCTTCAGCTCCTCGCCAACCTTACACTCGCTTTCCAGCGCACAGGCACGCTCCTGGTCGAGCTGGTCTCTTTCCTTTCGGAGATACTCGATCTCCTCCTCCAGACCTGAAGTAATAATTGTTCATCATCAAAACCGACCACGTGGTCAACTGCAACTGCTCAGATCACTTGACTTACCCCTCTTCTCACAGTCTTTATCGGCTAGTTGCCGAGTCAAGTCCAGCAGACGCTCTTCCTAGGCCGCCTTCTCGGCCGCCTCCCTTTCGGCCTCTAACCGAAGGTGGTCCACCTCCGCGGTCAGGGCCTTGTTCTCAGCGACCACGCCCTCAATTTGGTCAAAGCACCTTTTCCGGTACTTCGCCGTTTTCATTGCGTCCTGCGGAAATCAAACATACCACACAGTGAACAAAGCATGGTATATATATACATATACTCCAGCAGAGCATAAGACCACTCACCTTAACTTCATTGACGAGCCGCTTGGCAGCGCGCTCCACCCTCTCCGCCTCCTCGGTCTCGGTGATCTCCTCGTGGCTGGCCCAGTGATCCCCATGCTGGCGCCATACATAAACGTGTTGGCAATCATCATGGGGACGCCCCTGGATTTCCTCCACTTCATCGGAGGCCACTTGGGCCTCCTCGCCCTCTGTGCTACCCCCAGCCACGGTAACGGGTATCATAGGACCCTTACCCCGGCTAGGGGAGCCCTCTAGCGTGGAAGCCTCCACTGGGGCTGGAGTTTGGGCCCTCTCTTCAGCCGAAGAAGGGGACGGGACCTTGTCTTCCTCCTCCACCGCGCTGCTCGGGGGAGGCGTCCCTGCGGTCTCATCGCCCCTTGTCGGGGTGCTCGCCCTGGCCTTGTCTTGGGCCGGGTTCTCCTCGGTGACCTCCGCCGTAGCCACAACGTCGGGCTGCTCCACGGGCTACTCGCGGACGGTCCGCTCTACGACATCATGATTGTTGGGTATTTTAAACGCAAACAGAAAAATCTGCAAGGGCACGGATACCGATGTAGCTTTCACCTGGGAGTATTCCAGAGTATTGATTTTCCATAGGGAACGTGAGTGTACTAATTAAGATACAAGATCGCCCGAGGATAACTATATAATTATTTTTGGTGGGAAGAGAGGAAGTTTCCTGAGAGTTCTCTAGTTGATCTAAGAATCAAGAATTACTTCAAAATCGGGACATCAGAACACTAACCACAGAAAGAGATGAGAAGGGGGCTAGGAAGTTCTGACTACTGTCCTACAAACACAGGTCCGAACGAGGTGGAATACGTCGACCGTTAGGGCTATCACTACCCTAGGGCTACCACAACAATCTGCAGGATTGGGTGTAATTCCAGGTAATTGCAAGACTAAACACCACGTCTAATCTATTAATTACTACTCTAGCATTTCAAAGACTAGAGCACTTGATGCAAGCGGGAATCCAATAAATAACTTGAATGTAAATAAAAGTAATTAAATAACTCAGGAATTATGAATTGAAGAACTTGGAGAACGATGAAGAACGAACCAGTTGCTGCAAAAGTACAATGTTGAGGAAGATCCGACACATCCGGCTCCTCCTCCGCTCTCCTCTTCTCTCTCCCTATTTTCTAGATTACAACTAGAACTAACTAGAACTAGAACTAGATGAACTAGAACTAGAACTAGATGAACTAGAGGGATCCTCTCTACTTGGATGAATAATTGAAACCCTAGCTTTGATTCTGTAGAAGAGGTATGTTCTCCAGGGGCCAGGGGGCCTGCTTATATAGCCCCTTCAAATTAATATGGGCCGTCGGATCAAACCGACCTTAATCGCACGATTATTCTTGAAGATTAGAGGTGGTGGAGCACGATCTGCGAGACCTGCCCTGATTGGTCACCAGGGCAGGGCGGGCGCCCAAGGGGGAGGGCGGGCGCCCAGCCCCCAGGCCCGCTCGGCCTCCCTTTCGTTCCCGTGGCTTCTGGAGTCTTCTAGATGATAGAAAATTGGCCCATACGTTAATATCTCAATGTAAACCCGACGAGTGGGCCTTTTCTCCATGTTTCCTGGTAACCCCCTGCAGAAATAGACAAACACCAAAACTCGTGAAATTCTGTCAGATGAAACCCTAATTTTGGATGTTGGTTGCGTATAGGTCCTTTTCCATGATTAGTTGACGGTTAAATGTGAGCATTAAGGACCGTCAACAAGCTCCCCCAAGCTTACCTCTTGCTCGTCCCTGAGCAAGGATGGACTCAAGAGTTTCTGCAGTGGTTTTATGCCTTAAAGGTACTCATACGTTCAAACAAGATCTCATCTCTGGGTTAGGGTAAACGATTCAGATTTAAACTTACTCATTTTACGTTCCTCCATGGGGCTTGCAACCGTCACTTGTGTCTTGAGCAGTTAAAAGATAGAACGGTCTAGTCAAGCGCCATGTCTCTTGATCTTCGATTAACTATAGCTCTAGAGTTTTTGCAGATTTTCAAATAAAACTCAGAGATTCCTTGTATGACTCTCTCCAGTCTCTCTTTTGTGGTATATCTGGATCCTTACCAAGGTAGTAATGGTGTATGCCTTCTCTCAAAGTATGTGGTATTTTTGGTATGAGGCATAGTGGCATTGCCTTCTCTCTCACCCTACTCTAATAAGGTTTTGATATCTGGAGCTCATAGGTGGGAGACAGCTAATACATACTTACAAGACATTTATTGCATAGTCAAACCATGGATCCAGAAGAACAAGTCAATAAGTCAGATCAAGATGTGCATGTGTGGCGAATGAATGGTGATAATGGTGAAAATAATGGTGAAAGTCTAATTCTACTTTTGTTCTTTTGAGGGGGTACATACCTTCCTTGCACTTGAGGCTTTTGAGGGGAATGAGATGCTCTATATTTTATTTTTCTTTTCTCTCAGGTGGGTATCTTGTACTCCTAATTCTACTGTCGGACACTTATCCATTTTTACCTCTCGTCTCACTTTTACTTTTACTTTTTTTTTTGAGGTTTCGGGCACATGCCCCTTTTTATTTCCTCGTATTCACTTTTTTCAGAGCACTCACCCTCCTGGAATAATGTAGCAAGCGGTAGTAACCAAAATATCTTTAGCATTTATTTCACGGGGAACAACAGGGATAGGATAATGTTTTTGGCTATTCTCTCCTAGAAAGGAGTAGAATAATTTTGGGTGAATCTGGATATGGAAATGAGTGGATGTATGTGGATGCGTACTTCCGGAGTAGAAGCAGCATGTATAAGTGAACGTGCAAGTGAATCTTGATTTTAACCGCATGACAAGCTCCTAAGGGTCTACACAGCTTGACCACACTCAATGCTCATAAGCAGTAAATAGTAAATGTATGGTTCATAGTCTAATAAGCATGTATATATGGCTGTGGTAGGATTTTAGACTCTCATCATACAGGAACTCATCATGCAACATTTTAAAGATTTTCAAAGATAAAATTCTCAGAATTCTAGCATCTCTAAGAACAGATAAACAGAGCTCAACCTTCCCATATCGTATCCGTTAACGACTTAGACTTTAGATTAAGTACTCTTCCCACAAGTTCAGGTTTAGAGCAAATTTTAATTAATAACAGTCATGCCTAAACTTGAGAGAGATTTCAATTTTGAGAACTAGTCATGGTAGAGCAACTATTCATCATTTCCATGTGAGAGCTTATCATGAGGGTTTATAGCAAACTTTATTTATTTATTTATTTAGCAAACTAAGCAAAGATATATATATAAGCACAAAATCTTTATTTGGGTTTTTATAATTATGCATCTTTTTATTATTTGAGTAAAGTATAAATGTGAGTAGAACACTTAGCTGGATAATTGGGGGTGCTCTCCCCCAAGCTGGATTTTGACGCAATTTCTTCTGATGTAGCTAGCAGGTGGCGGAGGTGTATTTGAATGTCGGCAGCACCCTGACAGTGATTAGGATGTCCTCTGTCTGCTTAGTCTTCTTTGATCATTGAATTCTGTGGAGCTCAAATAGACAAAAAAAGCTTTGTGGAACTGGTTAAGTGTTAGCATAAAATCTCTTAGCCATTATCATGTTGAGCTTCCTCTAATAAATATTACTCTCTTTGGTAAGATCGTAAATTTATTTTTATATTTTCATTTTTATATGACAGGAATATATTTATTTTATTTTTACGCCACCACAGTGAATGTACTTATGGATTTTATACCATGAGCATACTCACATGGGGCTTACCTTTTTTTAATAGTTTTATTTTCTTTACAAGATAGCATGATTAACTAACAAGCCATTTAATGAAAGTAAATAATTTAAGGGAAAAGGGAATGCAGAAAGGATATAGATATTAATAACTACCAATTTTACCTTACGGCGAGGGTTCAATGTTTTAAGTCTTCTGAACAAGACTTCTCACCGTGTTCATTCTTTAGGTGCGTCATTTGATTCAGGTGTGGACCTTGACGTCTGCACCTCTTGATACAGTGTCACCCATGTTCTTCGTTTGCCCAGCAGTTCGAAGTGCGGTGTTGGCACCATCCTGCTCAGTATGTTTGTGCTCGTAGATCCAGGTCCTTCACTTGGTGGAGTCTGGGAGTTGTAAAACTCCTCCATGTTTTGCTCGAAGTGTACCTGCTCATAGAGACGAGGCAGAGATCAAGTGTATGGGCCCTGTTGGTGGAAAACACCAACAGAACCAAAAGTGTATTTGTTCTTCTCTAACCTTAAGCATTGTGAGCAAGACAAAGTTGATGGATAATAAAATCATGAGTGTAGCATTATATATATATATATATATATTCCAAAGATTGCGTGTGCAACAATTTAGCTCATATGATTAGGAGTGTGGGATCACAACGGTGGAAGGACTAAACATATTGAATCGATTGAGTTGGTTAATCTAGAGTTGTAAATCATACATGTTTGTCTCTTTTATTCATGTGAACGCCAGAACCAAGGAGAAGCTAATAAAAGTGATAGTCAAGTATCTTAAGATGTTACCTTACTTGAAGAGTGATGGTACAGAATTACCTTGTGGAAGCTTTCCTTTCTTAGCAGTTGTGCATCGTGTTTGTGGCACCCTCCATGGATCATCTCTTATGAGCTATGTCTTCATTGTGTAAATGGTTAAACTTAATGTGTCTCTCTCTTTGTCTCCAATGTGGGTTTATCTCAGGACCTCCCAGGTCGATATTGAAAGTTTTCCTATAGGGGTTAGTCCAACAAATATCCAATATCTACTATAGCATACTATCGGCTCAAAAATCAACCTAGACACCATGTCTAATTTGATTTAGGAGGGCATTTTAACCTAAGCACCATGCTTAATTTAAAATCCTTTGGAAGTAAGATCATCATTCCTAAACTAAGCACCATGCTTAATTAAGAGATAAATGAAACTACTCCAAACCTAGACATATACTAAAGCAAATAAAGGTAGCATGAGAGCATTTAGAGAGATCTACTCAAGTGGAGATGAAGTAGTGTGATTAGTATTTAACAAATTGAGCATATCCCAAAGGTAGGATAACCAACATAGCAACATGGCAAAGGATGTTTTTATGTAAAGTATTCCTCCAAGCTTGAATTTTGCAAAATTCAAGTTTGGATGAATTTAATTCAATGTTGTATAATGATTGGTCAGACATACCTTGTGCTTGTCATTCATCTGATCTTCTTGCTCCAATCGTGGAAAGGTTAGTGATAAGAATACCCGAAGGAATTTTTTACAATTATCCTTATATGCTCAATACACAAGGTAATGTTGCAAATAATTAAAAGCTCATGTTATGATCTGATCAGTGCTTATTTTAGGACACTAAGCTTGTCCTTGGGAAACCATCAATTTATGTCGGTGAAGTGGTTTCCCCTCCAACCTGACCTATATCAAGACCAACTCAACGAGATCTGCAATATTTATTATAGACATATGCATCGATAACCGCCCTTTTGAAGTTTTTACAAATAGAAAGGAAGAGGGGGTTGGAGATCTCGAATGTGGTGATGTTGGAGAGACCAATTGATTTGGAAGATGTTGCATATGAGCATGGAGTAAACGAAGTGGCTATGAAATAAATTCCATGCTCATTAATGTTATCTTCGTCTCCAACCTGAATGTTCGGAGTTTCTCCTGAATTGGTCTCCCCTATGTCCTCTTCTATAGTTGGATGAATCTCATGTTCAAAGGGAGTCAAGAACTCACCATTTGAAACTGAGCCAACGTCAGAATCCATTAAGGCTTCTTCCTTGTCCATCCATTCTACACATTCTAGCCATTTAGAACTTGTGATCAGTAAAGGGGAGGTGTTAGAATTTTCTATATGGCTTAGCTCTCCTTCTATGACATTACTTGACATGTCATCCTCATGGTCTTTATGACTCCTATGGTTTGATCGTCTTGATGGATTGCTAGGATCATCATGAGACTGAAAAGGAGAGGTATAAGAGGGGTCTCTAAGGTCAAGGATGGATTTAGAATTTGTGAACATGGAAGGGGAGTGTTGTAAAAAAGGAAAAGAAAAAAAGGATACATGGATGACTTGATTCGAAACTACCACAGCTACCATTCCCCGGCAACGGCGCCAGAAAGCTTGTTGGGTATTTTAAACGCAAACAGAAAAATCCGCAAGCGCACGGATACCGATGTAGCTTTCACCCGGGAGTATTCCATAGTTTCGATTTTCCACAGGGAACGTCAGTGTACTAATTAAGATTCAAGATCGCCCGAGGATAACTATATAGTTATTTTTTGTGGGAAGAGAGGAAGTTTCCTAAGAGTTCTCTAGTTGATCTAAGAATCAAGAATTACTTCAAAGATTATTTATTTCGGGACATCAGAACACTAACCACAGAAAGAGATGAGAAGAGGGCTAGGAAATTCTGACTACGATCCTACAAACATCGATCCGAACGAGGTGAAATACGTCGACCATTAGGGCTGTCACTACCCTAGAGCTACCACAACAATCCGCAGGATTGGGTGTAATTCCAAGTATTTGCAAGACTAAACACCATGTCTAATCTATTAATTACTACTCTAGCGTTTCAAAGACTAGAGCACTTGATGCAAGCGGGAATCCAATAAATAACTTGAATGTAAATAAAAGTAATTAAAGAACTCAGGAATTATGAATTGAAGAACTTGGAGAACGATGAAGAACGAACCAGTTGCTGCACAATGTTGAGGAAGATCCGACAAATCCGGCACCTCCTCTGCTCTCCTCTTCTCTCTCCCTATTTTCTAGATTACAACTAGAACTAACTAGAACTAGAACTAGATGAACTAGAACTAGAACTAGATGAACTAGAGGGATCCTCTCTACTTGGATGAATAATTGAAACCCTAGCTTTGATTCTGTAGAAGAGTTATGTTCTCCAAGGGCCAAGGGGCCTCCTTATATAGCCCCTCCAAATGAATATGGGCCGTTGGATCAAACCGACCTTAATCGCATGGTTATTCTTGAAGATTAGAGGTGGTGCAGCAGGATCCGCAAGACCTGCCCTGATTGGTCACTAGGGCAGGGTGGGCACCCAAGGGGGGAGGGCGGGCGCGCAGCCCACGGGCTCGCTCGGCCTCCCGTTCATTCCCGTGGCTTCTGGAGTCTTCTAGATGATAGAAAATTTGCACATACATTAATATCTCTATGTAAACCCGACGTGTGTGCCTTTTCTCCATGTTTCCTGATAACCCCTTGCAGAAATAGACAAACACCAAAACTCATGGAATTCTGTCAGATGAAACCCTAATTTTGAATGTTGGTTGCATATAGGTCCTTTTCCATGATTAGTTGACGGTTAAATGTGAGCATTAAGGACATTCAACAATGATCGGTAGCTGCCGGCTCGGTTGTCCTCGAGCCCGCAACATTGCCAGTATCAACATCCGAGGCAGCCCTACAAAGAAGAGTCAATCTAAATTACCACACTGACATCAAATTTCATAAATAAAAGAGAGAGAGAGAGAGAGGAGAAACTTCTCTTGACGAACTTACAGATCGGAGCTTCGGTGCGCCGCCGTGAAGACCCTTCACTTGACTCTCCCGGCTGTCGCCGCTGCCTCGGCCGCCCCCGGTCGCGCTTGCTCGACATGTGCGGCAGGCGGATCCTCGGCAACCCGACCCCCATCGGTCGGGGCGACATCCGGGTGGCTGTGGGGTCTACGGACCAAGGTCGGGGCCGTCTCTTCTTCCTCATCGTCGTTGTCAACGATTCTGATAAGCCGGCGCCGCTTGGGCGCTCGGGTGTCTGAGGTCGACCCCTGTCCCATTGTGGGACCTGCAGTTGCCCCTACCGGCACTGCTCCTGCCACAGATGGTTCTACAGCCATTGGCCTCTTGCCGGCTACCCTGTCGTCGGTGGTCAGCGCTCGACGACTCCCCTCCTCGTCGCTGCTGGTGTATTGATCACACCGAGCAGCGCTGATCGCTGGAGGATCCACTCCTGCCGGAGGCTCCATACCGAGCGCCAGTGACACGTACATCGTTGCCCGGTCTATGTCTCCGATCTACAATAAAAGTACGACAAGTCATTAGCATAAGAATGTCATGCTTTTAGAACATTGCGAAAGAACTACAATTACCTTGGGAGCTGGCCGACCGAGCTTATAGGCATGCATTCGGTTGTCGCTTCTTATGAAGCTGCTGTCGCCCAAGTTGAACAGCTTGTTAATCATTTGCTGGATCTCCGATTTCTCAAGGTTCTCTGGGCGTAGCCTGGTCGAATCCTGCCCGCCTTGGTACTCATACACGGCATGTAGCCTTCTCTGACAGGGCATCACTCGTCGGGCGAGGAAATTCCCGACCACCCCTGGTCCATCCAGGCGGGACCAGTCGATCAGACTCATCAACTCTGATACTTGACCAGCGTGCTCCGGCCGTTCTGTCTAGCTGACCCTCTTCTCGGGAATGTAGCCGATGTCGCAGAATGTGGTGCTACCCGGCTCCTCCCTGATGTAGAACCACCTCTTGTACCACTCGGTCAGGGAGGTGTTCCATGGGCAGCTGAGGTAACGATTCTTCATCCCGTCGTGAAGATTGAGGTATACTCCACCTGCAATCTTGGAGCCTCCAACCGCCCCCTTCTTCATCAACCAGAACAGGTAGCGGAAGATATCAAAGTGCGGATCTCTAATGTCGCGAACAATTAGGGCCCCCTTCCGGGCAAATTAATAAAATGGAAAATGGAAAAGGGTTTAAGAAAGACCCAAGGGAGAATAGGAGTTCGGGTGCAGGTTGCAGATCCCGATCTCATAGTAAAGAAGAAGACCTTGAAGGAAAGGATGAACGGGAACCCCAAATCCCCTTTTGAAATAATCCTCAAAGACTACGATCTCACCAGCGCGGGGGTCGGGGTAACTCTCTCCTTCTGGTGCCCTCCAACCGCCGAGCTCCTGGTTGTGCAGAAGCCCCATTCCGACGAGGTCATTGAGGGACCTCGTGGTGCTCCGAGACTTCTTCCACTCTTTTGCCATCATCTTAGCCCTTTTCTTCGAATCGCTCTTCGCCATCTCCACAGTAGGGCAAGCTTTGAACTTGGTGTTGAGTGTTTGGGGGTGCTGAGGACGGCAATGGTAGGAGGCAGTAGTGGCAAAGGCAGGAGACTGGTATGCAACTGCTGGGTAAAGAACAGGGCTGCCCCTTTGTATGCAACAGATTGACAAGATGGCAGGACGCTCCGTCACATCGCACATTAATACGGCGATACGATTTTTTCAAAAGATAAGTACGATCTTTGGCGAGACGAACATGATATGCTTGGGGACTGTACCGACCACCGAGCATGATATGCTCGGGAACTGGTCGACCAGTTCGCTCATTCGACAATCTGGGGACTGTATCGACCACCAAGTATGATATGCTCGGGGACTGGTCGACCAGTTCGCCCATTTGACAATCTGGGGACTGTACCGACCATCGAGCATGATATGCTTGGGGACTGGTCGACTAGTCCGACCTTTCGAAAATCTAGGGACTGTACCAATCGTCGAGCATGATGTGCTCGGGGACTGGTTGGCCGGTTCTCTCAGCCGCAAACAAGTGTGACACGCTCTCGTCCTGGAAAATTCAATTGCATAACGTCTAATCGGATAATTTTAACTATTTAGACCTTGCTACAAGGCTCATACTTCGCCTTCCAGCAAGCTCCGGGACTACGTTGGTACGATGCATCTGGCGATGCATTTCACTATCCGATTTTCTATGTGGTTTTTTCTCTTTAGACCCTGGCACCACGTGCTTACGTCACCTACTACTAGGCTCGGGGACTAAGTGGGCACACTTCACTTTGCAGTGAACTTGCTTGCTTTACGAAAGACTGTACTTTTCAGAAAAGTAAAGTGGGCACACTTCATCGGGAAAGAAATATTTTTTTGATTAAGAGCACCATGTATTGTTTGAACAACCTGCTCCTTCGATATCGAGGTTGATCAACTATCTTTTGAGTTGGTCAAACTACCGTTGCAACTGTTTGGGCGATTTTCATGCTGATCGAAGATGTCAAGCCTTGCTGGTCGAAGAAGCTCAAGACGGCGTGTTACATCATAATACATGGAGCTCGGGGACTAGCTGTGGGGGTATAAACCCCTATACCCTTACGGCTAGACATGGGCCAGGAGGCTTGGCCCATCACGAGACAGTTCGAGGCTTGATCCAACTGCTCGGAGTTTCGCCCAAGGAAACAAGACGTGGAGATCAAGCGAGATTCTGGTCAGTTAGAATAGGAATTGATATCGTATTAACTATGGCAATTGTAACCGACTAGGATTAGTTTCCGGATCTATAACCCTGCCCTCTGGACTATATAAGGAGAGGCAAGGGACCCCCCTAGGACATCTTATCTCAACTCAACACAATCCACAATAGTACAATCAGACGCAGGACGTAGGTATTACGCCCACACGGCGGCCGAACCTGGATAAAAACCTTGTCTGTGTCTTGCGTCACCATCAAGTTCGTAGCTTGCACACCTGTCTGCCGATAAACTACTACCGTGGGTATACCCCAAGGTAGACTGCCGACTAGCTTTCGTCGACAATGACGAACGCGGATCCGCTCACATAGGTGGTCAGAGAGCCAGCGCACATGACGTCAGGGGCCCTTTTCGAGTGTTCCTATGGTAAGTTATGCTAATAGTGTTCTAGAAGGGACGAGCTAGGCCAGAGTACTGACAGAGAATACTCTAATCTAACACCAAAGTCCTACCAGTCCTTACAAATATGAGAGAAAATTAGAAATTCATCGGGGTGATTGGGTCACTTCCCGCGAACTATCTTTATCTGGCGAGTAGGAGGATATCTACATGCAATTGAGTCTAGACACCTCGTCTACACACGACATGCAACTCTAATCTAAGAATAACCAAGAATCAAAGTACTCTAGAAGAATCGCAAACCAAAGAACATTAATAACAACAGGCTTACTAGTAGTAGAAGTTGATGCACCGAAGAATCTCAGAAGCAAACCCTGTGAAGGAGCTTGATCCTGTAGGTACAAGCCGAGGAAGGAGACACCGACAGGCCCGGAGCTTCCTCCACAACTCTTCCCTCCACTCCTTCTCTCTAATTCTACAAGACTAACCCTAATCTCTCAAGAGACTACATGGCTAATCTACTCTTGAATGGCTTAGCTCTGATCCCAACTGGAGATAATGAATTAGGGTTTCAGGGATGATTTGCTCCAGGGCCAGGGCCTTGCTTATATAGGCTGGTGGGATAAGTCGTAGCCCTCGGATCAAACTGACCTTGATGGATGATTAATGTTGAAGCTCAAAGGCGGTGGAGTCATAATCTAGGAGACTTGACCTGATTGGCCACTAGGGGAGAGTGGGCGCCCTGCCCCCTAGGGTGGGCGCCCTGGGTGTGGGCCCACTGGCCTTCTCCTTCGTTCTGGTGCCTTTCCGACCCTTCTAGAGTATTCTTTTTCATATGTTGCATAGATATCTCGTTTCTCTCTATGTAATCATGACATATAGGCCTCCTTTGGTTATTTTCTAATCACCCTATATAGAAATAGGTATTCACCAAAACTCGTGGAATTCTGTTAGTGTACCCCCCTAGTTCTATGTGGTGATTGCTTTTATGCCCTTATCCCATTCTTTTGTTGATATAAAATGATAGATATCTACCGTCAACAGGTACGCTGGGACCCGAGCCCAGACGCTGCCCAGTACCGTGTTGCTCACATCCCATCCTGTTGCCCATGCTGTTTGCTTCAGCCTGCGTCAAACCGATCGTGGATGGTTCAAAACCGGCGGGTGTAATTATCGTGGGCCACGACACGTGTTTATAAACAATACTCTATGTGTTTCTGAAAGCTTCAATTTTTGGAACCTGTGTCAGTCAAACTTTTTCAAGTTTGATCAAATTTATAGAAAAAAGCATCAATATCTATAACATAGAATAAATATCTTATGAAAATATATTCCATCATAAATCTAATAGTACTAATTTAGTACTATAAATCTTAGCATGTTTTCTAAAAATTTAGTCAAAGTTTAAAAAATTTGACTTACTATTTTTAGGGATAGAAAGAGTACAATTGAAAGGTCCTAATATGGCTAGAGGGGGGTGAATACCCTATTTAAAAAATTCTACAAACTCACTAGAGCAAGAGGTTAGTAAATAACAAAGCGAAGCTTTTTGCTCTAGCTCTAAAGGGGTGTTTGCAAGCCACCTATCCAACAATTCTAGTTGATACGAACGCTAGGCACACAAGAGCTATGTCACTACAAGCTACACTAGTGAACTTTGCTACACAAGGCAAAGTAAGCAACTCAACTAATTACACTACTTTGCGGTAAGTAAAGGATAGGATGAGATATTTATACCGCCGTGTAGGGGATGAACCAATCACCAATATAAACGATGAAGCACAGGGAGAATGTCAATCAAACTCAACTGAGACACCGATTTTTCTCCCGAGGTTCACGTGCTTGCCAGCACGCTACGCCCCCGTTGTGTCGACCAACACTTGGTGGTTCGGCGGCTAAGAGGTGTAGCACAAACCTCGTCCTTATTAGGACACTGCAAGAACCTACCCACAAGTGAGGTAGCTCAATGACACACGAAATCCAGTAGAGTTGCCTTTGGATCTCCGCCGGGATAGGCACAAAAACCCCTCACAATCACCAGGATATGGCCACGAACAATCACCAACTCGTGCTAATGCTCCTCCGCTGCTCCAAGCCGTCTAGGTGGCGGCAACCACCAAGAGTAACAAGAAAACCGCAGCTAGAACGATCCCCAAGTGCCACTAGATGCAATCACTCAAGCAAATGCACTTGGAATCACTCCCAATCTCACAAAGATGTTTAATCTATAAAGGAGATAAGTGGGAGGTGTTTGCTTAGGCTCACAAAGATGTCAAGTATGCTAGAATGCCAAGAGAGAGAGCCCTAAGCCGGCCAACATGTATTTATAAGCCCCTCAAACAAATAGAGCCGTTGGCTCTTTCACTGGGCATAACACGGGTTCACCGGACTCGCTGTAGGTGAGGCACCGGACGCTAGAACAGAGCATCCGGTGCTCCAAAAGCAGCCACGTGTCAGCTCTTTGAATTTCACGCGTCGAACTCCAACGGTCACCTGCAAACCACCGGACGCACTCAAGTTCGCACCAGACGCGTCCGGTGAACACCGGTCTCGTGCGCAGAGAGGTCTGCAAACGCGCGGGGTCACCGGTCCCATACCACCAGACACGCTCCTGAGCGTCCGGTCCCTTACCCAGAGAGCACTACAAACGCTCAGGGGCACCGGATGCGCACCACCAGACGCACCCTGAGCGTCCTGTGCTCTTAGTCAGAAACACCCGAAGAAGTTAGGCAGCACCGGACGCATGAACAGGAGATACCCTGCGTCCGGTGCTCAGCGTCCGATGCCTAACCCTAGCAGAGCCAGACACTGACAGCACACCGGACGCGTAGGCTTAGCGTCCGGTGCCTCCATGGCCAGCGTCCGGTGAGTATTTCTCAGCGAGAAAATACTCCCGCGACTTCTCCAAACTTCCCACCGGCGCAATAGAAAATATGCATCTCATTTTCTCAAAACCCACACCCCTCTCTACCCTTCAACCTCAACCTCCTTCTCAAAGAGTGCCAACACCACCAAGTGTACACCACGATGTGCAAGTGTGTTAGCATTTTCACAATCATTTTCTTCGAAAGAGTTAAGTTAGCTTACTAGGTTCTAAATACATGCACATGAATAATGACACCTAGTGGCACTTGATAACCGCTTAGCCAAAGAATTCCCCTCTTTATAGTACGACTATCTATCCCAAATGTGATCACACCCTTTATGGTGTCTTGATCACCAAAACCAAAACCCTAAGCAATACCTTTGCCTTGACCTTCATAGGGTTTTGTTTTTCTCTTTCTTCTTTTCCAAGTTGAGCACTTCATCATCTTGTGGCATCACCATCATACCATGATCATCTCTTGCTCCATCACATGGTATGTCATTAAGTCTACACATACTTAGTATAGAGGTTAGTACTAGGGTTTCATCAATTATCCAACACCAAACTAGGGCTTTCAACAATACTTTCCAAAATAGAATCTCATGAACCCCACTTTCCTATTACTGTGTTCTCGTGTCACTCATCCAATATGCTAAGATTTTCTATTACTGTGTTCTCGTGTCACTCATCCAATATAAATCTCTAACACTACTACAGAATGAGGCATTGGTCGATGCCCAAAATGGCCAAAAACCTCGGCCTTTTTGCGGCCCGGGGTTAAAGACCCCTTTAGCACCGGTTCGTGTGACAAACCGGTGCTAAAGGGTCCTGCCCAACGGCTACTGACATGTGCTGTCGGGGCAGGGACCCTTTAGCACCGGTTTTTAACAAGAACCGGTGCTAAAGGGGTCCCTTTAGCACCGGCCAGAGCCACGGGCCGAGGCAAACCCTTTAGCACCGGTTTGTGTTACAAACCGGTGCTAAAAGGTAACCCTTTAGCACCGGTTTTTGCTCTGAACCGGTGCTAAAGGTCCGGTTTATAGGCCGGCTCCCTCCTCCCCTCTGCCCATTTGAAACCGAGAGCACCATTGTTGTTCTTGGAGCTTCTTCTTGCTTGTTCTTCATTTGTTCTTCATCTCCAACGCCCATCGTTGATCTTCTTCGACTCCGTCATCGTCTCTTCGCGCTTAGAGGTGACTAACTTCAGCCTTTCTTGTCTTTTTCATGTTGTTTTTGGCTTGTGATGTTCCCATCATTTTTTAGCTCAAATCCACTTTGTTATTTTGAATCATTCACATGAATTAGTATCCATATATATATATCATATTTCATGGTTGACCTAGTTTTAATATATTTTGCAAGAATGAATTATAGTATATTTTTATGATCATAGAAAGTAGGATAGTTCAAATTAATTGGTTTGTTAATATCACTTGATTTATTTTTATTACTACATATAATGTCCATTGTATCATACATGTTTACTAGTAAATGTGGAATTTATAATTGTTTTAAAATTGAGTATGGATAGTAGATGGCAACCGTGACCGGGTCTTCCGTCTCTCAACGGGTTCAAAAGCGATACCGTCCGGAACTCCCTCTCATTACTTGTGGCAAGTGTGGGCAGAAGATTTTGATGGAGTACAAAGTGTCGAAAGAGGGAGTAAACAAGGGTCGTATATTCTACAAGTGTCCAGATCGTAATGTGAGTTATTTCCAGACATTTGCTTATATATGTGCATATTTTTTTAAATGATATTAATTAAACTTTTGATTCTCTCTTTTAATTTCAGTGGGACGGTACCGGCGGATGTACAGGTTGGTACTGGGAGGAAGAATACATTGAACACATTAAGAAATCTTTTGCACAGGTGGTTGAGGCTGAAGGTCGTGAGGCAGTGAGCCGACGAAAGAAGTTCAATGAAGTTGATGAAGCGAATGATCTATCTATTATAGTTGGGATCGGACGCGAACTAATTATGTTGCTTAAGTGCATTTTAGTTTTGTTTTTTTTAATGCTAGTTGCGATTGTATTTGTTGTAGCCAAGCTTTTCTAAATTAATCAACTATGTATCTTAGACATGTTGTGCAATAAGATGAGAAACTATATGTGTGCATGGTTTTTATAATATATATGTTATCTTTAATGCAGATGGTAACACGTAATTGGATGTATAATGCCGATCGGCGCTCCGAAGAGTTCATTAATGGCGTGCACTATTTCTTAAGTGTGGCCGAGTCAAATAAGAGGGACGGTTTCATGTGCTGTCCATGTGCCGTGTGCAAGAATTTGACGGAATATTCTAACTCAAGAACTCTTCATTCACACTTATTAAAGTCTGGTTTCGTACCAAACTATATTTGTTGGACCAAACATGGAGAAAGCGGGATTATAATGGATGAAGGTGAAGAAGAAGAAGAAGAAGAAGAATTGGACCATGCCAATATTATTGCTCAGTACGGTGGCTTCAATGATGTTGCAATGGGGGGAGATAATGAAGAAGAGGTGGCGGCAGAAGATGATCGGGGCGATGATGCTTTTGGTGATGCCATCCGTGATGCACAAAGAGAATGTGAAAGTGATAAAGAGAAAGCCAAGTTCGAGCGCATGCTAGAGGACCACAGGAAATCGCTATATCCCACCGCTGAAGAGGGGCAAAAAAAGCTTGGTACCACACTAGAATTGCTGCAATGGAAGGCAAAGAATGGTACATCTGACAAGGCATTTGGGCAGTTATTGAAGATCATAAAAAAGATGCTTCCGAAAGGCAACGAATTGCCCACCACTACGTATGAAGCAAAACAGGTTGTCTGCCCTTTGGGATTAGAAATCCAGAAGATACACGCATGTCCTAATGACTGCATCCTCTACCGTGGGGAGGAATACGAGAATTTGGATGCATGTCCAGTATGTAAGGCATCACGGTATAAGATTAGACGAGATGATCCTGGCGATGTTGAGGGTGAAGAACGTCATAGGAAGAAAATTCCAGCCAAGGTTATGTGGTATGCTCCTATAATACCACGATTAAAACGTCTGTTCAGAAATAAGGACAATGCAAAGTTGTTGCGGTGGCATAAAGAAGACCGTAAGATAGACAATATGCTGAGACACCCTGCCGATGGATCCCAGTGGAGAGCGATAGACAGAGAATTCTCAGATTTTGCAAATGATGCTAGAAACTTGCGGTTCGCCTTAAGTACAGATGGTATGAATCCTTTCGGTGAGCAGAGCAGTAGTCACAGCACTTGGCCAGTTACTCTATGTATCTACAACCTTCCTCCATGGCTATGCATGAAGCAGAAGTTTATTATGATGCCGGTGCTTATCCAAGGACCGAAGCAACCTGGCAATGACATAGATGTCTACCTTAGGCCATTAGTTGAGGAACTTCAACTTTTATGGAGCAAACCAGGAGTTCGCGTGTGGGATGAGTACAAACAAGAGCAC